>NW_007252196.1:45108-76917 GCF_000164805.1 Carlito syrichta | reverse complement strand
GTCCTCAGTGAAGATTTGAAGGGAAATGCACGTCAGATGGTCCTCTTCTCCAGCCAAACTGATGTACCTAATCATATTCAATAATAACCCAAAATGAAGTCAGAAGAATTAGCCAATGGCTAATTTTCACAGCAATCTATGTTGCTAATGTTTCAATATACTTTATGTTATTTTAAAAAATATAAGCCGGGCTCGGTGGCTCAGCCTGTAATCCCACGCATTTGGGAGGCTGAGGTGAGTGGATTGCCTGAGCCCGCAGGTTCAAGACCTGTCTGGGCAGGCGAGACCTCATCTCTATAATAAAATCAAAAAATTAGCCGGGCATGGTAGCGCATGCCTCTAATTCCGGCTACTTGGAAGGCTGAGGCAGAAGGATCGCCGGAGCCCAGCAGGTCGAGGCTGTGGTGGCCGGGAGCAGCCAGTGCACTCCAGTCTGGGCGACAGAGTGAGACTCCAACTCAAATTATATATATATATATATATATATATATATATATAGATAGAGAGAGAGAGAGAGAGAGAGAGAGAGAGAGAGAGAGAGAGAGAGAGAGAGAGAGAGAGAGAGAGAGAGAGGGTCTCAGGTTGTTTCTGTACTCAGGATAATAAGCACCAGTGTTAATTCACTTAATTTAGAGATTAACAACCCAATGACCACTGCTATCTCTCGCCTGCTCCCGAAAAATCCAGATGTTGCTAACTTACTTTGTTGTCATGTTTGAGCAATTTTCAAAATTGCTAATGAACAATTTTGATATGCCAATCAAACACAATCTGTTAATGGTGTTCTGGCATTAGTCACACAAATTTCCTCTGACTAGTAAAGAACCCCAAACCTATTTATCCATTGTGTTTGCGTTGCCTTCCTTCTTTTAAGGAAAGTGTCTAAGAGGATGTGATTTTTTTTTTTTAAAGTCCAACAAATGCGCGTGCTGGACAAACTATAGAATCATGTGCAGTGAATTGGGCAGATACCAGGAATAACAGGTAATACTTATGGAACACTTGACATCTGTCACGTGTTTTCTATGTAATGTCTCACTGCGGACTCACAATAAGCACATTATTATAAGCATATCTATCCCCATTAAAACAAGAGGATCTGGTGGCTGATGGAGGTTGGACGACTTGTCTACGACCGCATAACCAATTAGTGCCAAGGTTGGGATAGAAACTCAGAGCTGAACTCCAGAGCCTCCCTAAGTTTTGAGGAAACAATAAAGTGGAATTTTCCTTGCAATGACCTTGGGGAGAAGAAACTGCAGGAATACAACTTCAAATGCAGTCAACAATAGCTTATGTATATTAAGAACTCTTTACGAGCTCTAACTTCCAATGGAGACCAGAAAGTAGTTGCCAAGTGATTGCTGTGAATTTAGAATGTCAGATTTTATTTGTGTTCATTTGGTACAAAAAGCTCATATCCAGGAGTAGAGAAAGTACAGAGGTTATTTTCTTTTGACTCTTCCAGTATAATTATTTAGACTCACCTACAATTGTCATGATTTATTTTTTTATTATTTCTGTCTCTTGAAGGTTATGGAGACACTTTTGACGACCTTCACAATGGCATAGATTTAAGTAACACTGCAAATGAGTTTCTCTATATATCAAGTTGACTTATATGAAGGAGTTGATAGCTCAGCAGCAGGTGGGAGAAGAAGGTCCCTCTGGTGGTCCCAGTTATCACTATCATCATGAGCTGCTATTCTATATTTAGTTTATGTGGAAGTACCCATGGGCCTAGTCTTCAATTAATTTTGGACACTTCAAGGACTAGTGTTGCTTTTTTTGTTTTAAGACAAGCACAATTTTTAAAAAATGAAATAATCACTGCATTTGAAGCATCAACAGGAGAGCCTGAAGAGCAAGCTTTGAATAAAGAAAATGCATTCAATCATTCAGTTAATAATATTTATTTGATAATATTTATAGCATTCTTACTCTATGCCAGGCATCCTTCTAGGTTTTTGGGATTTCGGTGTGACTGAAACTGGCAAAAATCTATGTCCTCATGGAACTTACATTTCAGAATATGTTATCATGTTAACTAGACAGAAAGGGTAGGTAGCAGTCAGCTTGCTTAGAATTAAGAATCATATTTAAGAATATGTGTAAGTGGATTGACTGTGGTCTGACCATCACTTTTATAATCATATTTTACGATTAATCTATAAACCCTTGATTTAGCATGTATTGCTGTCTGGAGAGAAGATAGCAAAGACTATAAAAAATATAAAGAACGTGATTGCAACTATAAAATAATTAACAAAATACAGCAAAATGCACTGAGCAAAGGGAATTAGATATTTAAAGAGCCTCCTGAAACGGATACAATTGAGGGTGTGATTTAATTTTTGATAGTATTATCAGTAACAAAATATTTTGTCAATAAAAAATGTGTTAATTAATTAATTAATTAATTTGAGTAATTAAAAATTAATTAAAAGGTCTCACTGTGTCACCCAGGCTGGAGTGCAGTGGTACCATGATGGCTCACCACAGCCTCAACCGGCTGGGCTGAGCTGATCCTTCCATCTCAGTCTCTGGGGTAGCTGGAACTACAGGCATATGACAGCACACCTGTCTAATTTTTAAAATTTTTTTGTAGAGATGAGGTTTCACAGTGTTGCCAGGCTAATAATTTTTTTGTAGAGATGAAATCTCACTACGTTGCCAGGCTAATATTTTTTTTTAAAAATAAGAAACTATGAACTCCAAAGAGAACTGAGGACTACAGTTGAATGTAGTATAGTATTTTGATACATAGAACTTTCTACATTTATGGTTTTCTAGCTACAAACGGTGTGATTTCATTAATACAACAGACTGATTCTTCACCACATTTTAACTTTTGATCCTAGAAATATCGTTTCTAGGATACCGTATCAGTACCTGATTCCAATAGGACCCTGACACAAATTTAGCTTTGGAATTTCCAGGAAACAAATGAACATAACGTAAACCCAATTTAAATATTTAATAATATAAATGCAAATGTAAGTGAACTTGAGGGAGGGAAAAAAGGACACATATCAAGTACATAACGATTTCTGTGGAAAATGCACTGATAATGAGAATCAGTCTCACTCCTTGATCTGCTCTTCTGCTCCCAAGAGAGACGGAGAGGCAGCTAAACTCATTCACGGCATGGAGATGAGTTGCAAAAGCGGGCCATACCGCATGTGTTTCGAACACTGCTCAGCTACTTCCACATTCTGTGCACACAGTGTGGCCCCCGCCCAATTCCCTCTCTAGTTCATTCTTTTGTATTATTCGTCTCATCTCTCTCTTTTCCACTACTGAGCACCTTTCAGAGGGAAGGGGCCATGCCTATTTCATTTCATATTATTCCTTAGTACCTAGCCTGGTGCTAGATGCTTAGTAAATGTGTGTTTAATAATGAATAAGTTAAATCAGATCTGATCTTTTTTTAATGAGCCCATATGCTCATCTGCAATGAGGCTGGCAGCAAATGGCTTCCTTCCAGTCCCACTGAACTGTGTCACTTTCCTCTTGGCATTTGATACTGTGAATGACCCACTGTTTCTTAAATCATTTTCCTCCCAGGTGTCTGGGATATGCACTCTGACGAGGCCACTATTTCCTCACACTCATGAGAATATAACAATGTCAAACCTCATTTCTCTGAACTCCTGTTTTCGCTAGAATCATCATCTCACAGCATTCCTGATTGCTTGTGTTTGTCACGTTTGGTTCGACTTGCGTCTTGAGTGGGAGGGGAGCCTTACATTTGACATGGCTTTGTATTTCAAATGTTGCCTACCACTATGCTGGCACCTCACAGAAACTCAGCAAGCAGGGATCTTCTGCTCGCCAGTTACAATGGCTGCACGAGAGCTTTGCAAGGAAGGAGGATGTGCAAATGGGCAAAAAGAGAGTTGAGATGGCTGGATCCAGTGTGGGGGCTTAGGTCACAGTCAGCAGAAACGATCTACTACAGAGTGGTGTCATTAAAACGTTCTCTGGCTGAATCCTCAGGGCCCTGTGCTCAGACACTGTGGCATGGTTCCTTTAACCTGAGAGAGCCAGCCTTGCTTGAGGTGGCTGAGTTGGACCTGGATTAAGGAGGGCTGAGGGGAGTGTGGTCTTTTTTGGCTAGGGGAGAGGCTGAATGGCATAGAACCCCCAGGTTGTGAAGTGGAGAATGTGGTGGGAAGAAACAGTTCCACTGGGTGTTGACCATGATATGCCTAGGTACCCAGCAAAAGTAGAGCGTGTGGCAAGGACTAGGAGTCTCACCAGTGGGGCTTGACATGAAGATAGTTATCTTCTCAACTGTACCCATAAGATGGATACGGTTTAGGGCAGGGAGAATCACATTGCGTTTCAAACTCATCCTCATCATCGTCTCAGCTCACTTCTCTCCTGCCATCATTGGTCTTATAGGCAGTCTGGGCAAATTGCCAGTTTAGCCATTTTATCTGTGCCCCCACCCTGGAATAATAGAGTATGTATACTTTACAAGTTGGATTTTTCTATACAGTATAATTTCCTTGGGGTCCATCCAATTATTGTATGTATCAATAGTTTGCTGCTTTTTATAGTTTAGCAGTATTCCGTGGTATAGCTGGACCACTGTTTTCCACCGAAGGACATTTGGGTAGTTTCTAGTTTGGGGGCTATTGTCCATAAAGCTGCTATGAACATTCATGTACAAATTTCTGTGTATACATGTTTAATTTATCTGACATGTATGCCCAAGAGTACAATTGCTGGGTTATAGATAAGACCATTTTAGTTTTAAGGAACTGCCAGACTATTTTCCAGAGTTCTGTACCATCTTACATTCCTAACAGCAATGAGTGAGTGATAGAGTTTTTCTGCATTTTCGTCAGCATTAGACATCGTCACTATTTTTTATTTTAGTCATAAAATAATATGGTGCAATGATATCACCTTGCAGTACTTTTGTAAATTTCTCTAATGGCTTATAATGTTGAACATCTTTTCATGTGCTTATTTACCATTTGTGTATTCTCTTCAGTGAAATGTTCGTTCCTATCTTTTGCCCATTTTCTAATTGGATTGTGTGTCTTTTTAATGTTATGTTTTGGGAGTTCCTTGTATATTCTAGATATAAGTCTCTTATTGGATATATGGTTTATAAATATTTTCTTCCCATCTGAGTCTGTCTTTTCATTCTCTGAAAATAGCTTTTTCTCCTCACTTTTAAGATTTTTTTTGATATAGAAAGGGTGTTGTTCAGGCTGATATCAAATCTTTGGCTTCAAGTGGTCCTCCCATTTTAGCCTCCCAAAGTGCTGGGATTAAAGGCCCAAGCCATTGTGTCCAGTTCCAATTGCTTCTTTTTAAAAAAAATTTTCTTTTTTTTTTTTGAGTTGGAGTCTCACTCAGTCGCCCAGACTGGAGTGCAGTGGCCGCTCCCAGCCACTGCAGTCTCGCCTGCTGGGCTCCGGCGATCCTTCCGCCTCAGCCTTCCGAGTAGCCAGAATTACAGACATGCGCTACCACACCCAGTTGATTTTTTGATTTATTGTAGAGATGAGGTCTCGCTGCCCAGGTGGGTCTCGAACCCGTGGACTCAGTCAATCCACTCACATCAGCCTCCCAAAGGGGCAGGATTACAGGCTGGGCCACCGAGCCCGGCAAAAATTTTTATTTTAAAGACGTGGATTACAATTCAGGATTAGGTATACAAATGGACATTGTTCAGGTAAAGTTTGGGCCTCACTTTGGTCCCCACTTCACCTGGTTTGCGATCAGGTTCTCTTATTGATGAAGTGTGTCTCCCCTTGCCCCAGCAGTTTCCCACTACTGCCAATCCCTTTCTTATAGTATTATAACTGTTCAGGGTCCGCTTATGAGTGAGAGCATGTGCTACTCAGTTCTTTGTTTCTGTGACAGATTGCTGAGTATTACAGACTCTAAGTTCATCCAAGTTGCTGCGAAGTTCATAATTTTGTCCTTCTTTATGGCTGTGTAATATTCCATTGTGTATATGGACCACATTTTAAAAATTCAGTCTACTTAATTTAGCTCTGTGTTTTTGCTATTGTGAATAATGTGGCAATAAACATGCGTGTGTATCATAAGAGTGATTTGAGTTCCTTTGAATATTTCCAGAAGGGGGATTGCTGGGTTGTATGGAAAGTCGATTTTTAGATCTTTTAGGAGTCCCGAACTGTTTTCCACAGAGATTGTACTTATTTACACTCCCACCAATGGCGTAGAAGTGTTCCCTTCCCCACCCCCACCCCCACCCTCTCCAGTATCTATTGTTTTTTTAAGTTATTGATGATGGCCATCCTGACTGGAATTAGGTGGTATCTCAGTGTGGTTTTAATTTGTATTTCTTTGATGATAAGTGAGTCTGAGTGTTAGCCTGGACAACGCCATTGTAGACACCCCGCCACTTTGCTAACTTCCCCTGGGATGGAAAATTATCAACCAGACTACTGTAATATATCCTGTCTGTCACCTAGCCTAACCACAAGGCTTCCTCTCAATTTACTAGCAACGCCAACCACAAAAATTTCCCCTGCAAGTCCTATAACTGCCCTAGCCTATAAGTGGTAGTGGGCTTCTGTTTTCTGGAGTCCCCTCTGCAGGTTCTCCTCCTTGGAATAAACCTGTGTTGCTGTTGACCTGCCTGTCTCTCATCTATCCTTTCCTATCTACTTGTCTTCTAGACCTCACAGTGAGCATTTTTAATGTATCTGTTGGCTGCTTATATGTCTTCTTTTGAGGTGTGTCTATTCATATCTTTTACCCACTTTTTAATAGGACTGTTTTTTCCCCTCCACATGTTTGAGTTCCTTGTAGATTCTAGATGTTAGACCTTTGTCAGATACTCAGTTGGCAAATATTTTTTACCCATTCTGTGAGTTGTCTCCTTGTTCTCTTGATGGTTTCTTTTGTTTTGTGAAAGCTTTTCAGTTTGATGAGGTCCCACATGTCAATCTTATCTCTTATGGCATGGGCATTTGGGGTGTAAGCAAATGCTTTTAATTTTGGTGAGGTCAAAGTTATCAATTTTTTCTTTAATGGATCAGTGTTGGGTAGCAAGTCTAAGAACCCCTTGCCTAGTCCTGAAGATTTTCTACTATTTTTTTTTCTAGAGGTTCTATAGTTTTATGGTTTACATTTCAGACTGTGATTTATTTTGAGTCATTTTTCCATAAGTTATGAATTCTGGTCAGGGTCCTTTTCTTTTTCTTTTTTTTTGCCTATGCTGTTTAACTGCTATTATACCATTTTAAAAATCAGGGGTAAAAGACTGAGTAAGGCTAACTCACATGCCCAAAATAATACAGGTAGTGTGGAAGGTGCTAGGATTGAACGGGAGGCAGTCTAATTGAAACCACCAGCTCTTAATGACTCCCCTTGCCTGAATCAAGGCATAATTCTCTTTGTATTCCCCAAGTAAACATAAAACACACATTGACTTCACCCTCCATGAAGGAAAGAACAAAATTTATTCAGAAAATGGAAGCCATCTAATCTTCATAGAATTATTTAAGGAAACCGAGAGCTTTAATCATTAGCCTCATCTTGCACAAAAAGTATATGATTTCAAAAATAAACTATTATTTTCAAAGTCTTGCACTAGTTTCATCTTGTAAAGACAGGATTTAGCTAATTGTATAAAGTATAAAACAGAAAAGCAGAGATGAAATTGAGATCTACCATTAAGTGAGGTTAGCACCCTATTTTTTGCTGATAAAGTTAGTAATGGGTTCAGTAATGTTGGAGGAGCAGCCTTAAAATAAAAATTCTGGTTCCAGACAGTAGCTGCGGTCTCCTAGGGCATATCTTATCTGTTATCTGTCAATAGAACAACGGAAATTGTGTGCTATTGAAAACAGATGTAGCCTCCCAGTAACAGAAATGGAAAAGATGTGCTCTGGAGATCCTAACTATATTACCGTCAAATGGAGTCAGAAGGTTCTGATATTATAGTCAGGACCAAATCCTCAGCCCAATATTCAGCGCTATTTTCAGTGTTGGAATTAAAAATCGGTTGCAGAATTAAGGTAAAAGGACGTGGGAAATATCCCATAGAAAAACTTTTTTTTTGTTAAAAATTGTTGAATTACTACTTGCCTTTAGTATTGGGAACTTCTCAAGATGGTTCTGGACATTTGCTTTTGTAGTGAGTCCCATGGCACAAACTTATTGCCCAGAGAACACCTTAAAGGCTGAAAATAATCATATAATGTTGCATGATTTCATCACTGAGAGTTTACTATTTGCTAAATCAGAGTACTAGACACTTTTGGCCAGGATTCTAAATTACAATGATAAATATACTGAATCTATGGGAAAATTATGCTTGCCTTCTCTCTCTCTCTCTCTCTTTCTGTCTTTCTTCCTTGATACGATCTCACTCTGTCCCCCAAGCTGGAGTGCAGTGATGCGATCCTAGCTAATTGTAACCTTGAACTCCTGGGCTCTAGTAATCCTCCCATCTCAGCCTCCCAAGTAGCTGGGACCACAGGTGTGTGCCACTGTGCCTAGATCTGGTACTTGTTAACTGAATAAAGAAAATCCAGTCCAAAACCAAAAGACTATTCTTATGTTGACATTTCTCTCAAGAACTTGTGGGTGCTCATTCTCCAAGTTTTTATAATGTAAAATTTCAAACAAAAAAAAGCTTAGAGTAGCCACATTTCCACCACTTAGATTCATTAACATTTTCTATATTTGTTTTATCATATATGTCTATATTTATAATTTTTCTGAATAAACTGGAGAAGTCATGATATGGCCACCCTTAAACATTTCACATGTTTATCTTCTAAGGATATGAAAATTCTCCTATATAATCCTAATAACCATGGGTGTGTATTTTGTAAGTGTGTAATAGGTGACATATTGCCTTAGCAGGTTAACACCTTCTACTGGTTTTTTTTGACAACACGGTCAATTTTGTTTGTGTTTATACTTTTGTTCCCAAGGTCTTATTAAGCTGACACAAAACAGACTATCTGCCTTACTTACCAAGACCTTCTTCCCTACAGCCCTACTATCCCATGAGAGCAGATCACCAGAAATCATTTAGCTCATTTTTAGAAAGTTGCTTTAGGTACAAGTACTCATTTGCTGACTGCAATTTGGTATTTGCTTATTGGGAGGCAATACTGACCACAAAGACATTTATAAGTGCAAATGCTTTTTAGCATTCTTAATTTGAAATCCATACTCTGAATTTAAGTGGGGGGACAGTTTGTGACATTTCCAAAACGATGTCAGGTTTTGCGTGTATATGAATTTTTAGGGGGCGGTATGTGTGCCCACATATTCCATCAGATTCCTAAAAGTGTCCATGGCCCTAAAAAGGTTAAGAATCATGGATTTAATACTTTCAAAGTACTTATCCCTTGGAAGCTGAAAGATATTATTCCAAAGGGCACACATTATCAACTGCTAACTGACAGAAAGGAGGAATTCCAAAAGGACCTATCTGGTCTATTCAGTTGACAGTCTGGTGCCACTGAAATGAGTTCTGGCAGAGGCAAAGAACAGAGCAGAAGGCAGCACAAAGCATTTTACACATGCTGACACGTTCTCAATTAGTCCAAGCTCTTCAGGAAAGAGATCTGAATGTCATTGCAGATGGTCCAGCTCTACTCAGTGGGCAGAGACCGGGCAGCGTGCCGAAGGTCTGCTCAGTGCACCAGGCACCCGTCTCGGCCGACTGTGTTTGTTGTAAATGTTGCCCCTCTGTAGGCTTTGGTAGCCTTGAGGGAGGTTTGCATCTGTGATTGTGCTCCCCTTGAAAAACCACACAAGGGGGAAGCAGAAAAGCCCAAAATGAACACACAAGAAAAAAGGAAAAAGCCTCCTTTTTACCTGACTGGACATTTTGGAAATGGGTGCGCTTCCTTGAAAATACCAAAGGGCATAAGACAAGGGCACAGAGGAGTACCAGGCGCTGTGCTTGGTGTACTCACATGGTTGCCTCATATCCTTAGGAGAATTAGAATCTCCTGGGCATCTGTGTTTCACAGCTGGAAGGAAGTGACGCTCAAAGTGAGGACGGGGTGAGCACAGCCAGTTTCTCAGAGGCTGAGGTTAGAACCCATGTCTGTCGAATGCCATTTGCCCTCACTCTTTGTTGTTTTATGGATATGCAGCGGGAGAGAATGGGTATGGAATACAAGAAAAACAAAAAACAAGTCAAGTCAGGTTGTGCTGGTGGTAGTTTGCTTGCTGTGTTTTATTCTGTGCCAGTGTCTGTTGAAAAATGTACAGTGAGAGGCAAATCAATACCACTTAGCATCTGAACGACTAAATATTAAATGTATTATTCATTTAATATTTATAGCTCCACAAGCATTCTCAATCCCATTGTACTGTTGGGGAAAGAGAGGCTCAGCGGGGTGAGTAAACACCCCAGTGCCTCAGATGCAGTACCTGGTGAAGTTGGGGTATGCATCCAGGATTGTCTGGCCCCTGTCCCTGCAGGCTTGAGGTTATGAGGAAAGAGGAATGGGGAGATTGTTAACCCCTGGGTAGGCACAGACTCTTAGAACACAGGAGAGCACTTAATTGAATGAAGAAAGGCTATTTTCTCTAAGTAACCCCTCATAGAGTCAATATACACTTTCTTAAGAAGTTTGTGGGAAATCAAGTTTTAATAAATTGTATTTATTTTTACTCAATGGATATTCATTTGGCAGATGATTCTAATACCTCCTTTTCACTTTTCTCTGTTTAATTGAAAACCCACAAATGGACATTTAAACACTCTGGGGGAATCCAAAGGCATCTCTGTGTTGTTTGTTTTGGCAATGGAATGCTTATTTTTCAATGAGTTAGATTTTGACATTTGTATTTCTAGTGTTAAGTATTAAAAACAAGCAGGGTATAACTCAAAAGGGGAAAGCTATGGGATGAAACTGCAGAATAATCTGCAGAAGTATTTTAAAGAGACCTGGCTCTACTAATTTCTAGTTCTGAGGCCTCCAGCTGTTACTGCAGGGCTCTAAGCCTCAGAACCTACACATACAAAACGTGAATGACAGCTATCTCATAGGGTTGTTTAATTATCAAATTAAATAAGATTGACATATGTATAATTCCTGGCTTCCCTTTGGCACTCAATAAACATATATAAGAATATAAAAGGATACAAATCTTCAACTGGAACAATTAGCTATCTAAGCTTGGAGATGGCAGGTAGCCAGGTCTGAGTCCCTACCTCTGAATGAATTCTGAATCTCTCAGAAGCTTTGGCCAAGAATTTCAGTTTCATATAAACACGTAGAACAGGGCAAGTCAATCATTATCATCTCAGACAGATGGGAATGTAATCTGCTTCAATTTCTCAGTGTTCTTGTCAAACGATCGCCATTTTGCATTTGCAAGTGGTTTTACCAACACAAAGATTCTCTCCCACAGATTTTCACTCCCTCTCCTCCACCGTAATATTCTTATTGGAAAGTACTACTTTGTTATAGGAAATTAAGTGGGTTTTCTAACTTTACCAGTTAATTGTGATAATTTGTTTGCAAAATGGCTACAATTTTTCTCCTCCCTGTGACAATATCCCTTTGCAACAGTGATGTTGCAGTTTCCCCTATCAGTAGATGGAAGTGATTTCCCTGCCCCTTGTCCTGGGCTGATCTTGTGACTTGCTTTGGTCAACAGAACGTGGTTGAAGTGACATGTGCCAGTTTCCAGCTCAGGCCTCCAGAGGTCTTGCATGCATCCAGATGGTCCCTTAGACCTTTGCCCAGCTGCAGTATGAACAAAGCCAACCTACTCTGCTGGCTGTCTCCTGCCACATAGCCTTCATCCAGCCGAGTGATAGAAATTACCACTGAACAAGAAGGCGAATATTTGGGGGCTGTGTATGTGCTCGGGACACACTCAGATGTCTTTCTCTGCAAAAATTTTGTGTGGACATCAGGGTCACATCTGGGAAACCCATTTTCATTTGTAACAATGACAATATTTTGCATTAGCAATTTTCAAGTAGGGAGACTGAGATAGACACATCTCCTCTAATATAAGAACTGAACAAAGATAAGAGTCGATAGCTTATAGATCCTGCCGAATCCATTTATCCACATTGTTATTCACAAACCAACCTTTAAAACATAAGGCATCACGATGGGGGTAGAAGGAGGAAGACTAAGGAAAAGAAAATATTTGTTGTTAACTTGGAAAACCTATAAATATTTATTCCTCGAATCAAGCCCCAAACCATATGCCCTCCTAAAAATATGTTTGTTAATGAATTTCTAAGATCCTTCCTGCTCCAGCATAAAAACTTGGATTTATTAGATAAATGAAGAAATTAAAACTGCTGAGTTCTTTCAGTTGATAACCTACTAAATAAGAAAAACGTTTTCTCTCTGTTTAAGAAGTCACAAAATAAACTTATGATCAAAACATATTTAAGCAGTCAAAAAGCATTATGTCTTGTCCAATTTTAATCTCCCTGGAATCTTTCCATGAAAGCATTATCAGTTTTATCTAAAAATGGTTCTCTTGCTGCCTTGCATAAGTAAGATCAGATCCATTTGGAAAATAAGAAGTTGAATCTTCACCTTTTCAGATGTTAAAGATAGGTGCCTTTCTCTATGTACCTCTGGGCAAAAAAAACCCCTTCATATTTCTTGGTCGTTTAAATGTTTTAAAAAATATAAACTAATATTTATGCTTTCTGACCATAACAGCTACTCCCGCTCATTGGAAAGCACAGGCCTTGATTTTGGTTTGGCAGGGCCAGGACAAGGACGAGGCAAACATCTCATTTGTCTCCTACACAAAATTTGAAGGTGCACCAAAAACTTGGTAATAGAGGTCAATGATACAGTGCAATATTTCAAAAAATCAGAATTAGTGCAAAATAAAATCTGCAATGAACAAAATAGCAAGACTTTAAATAAAGACCGGCCTTCACCTTGCACTTGCAGGACTTTTCTCACTCACTTCACCCTAATCCTGGCCCTTGTTCCAATAATACTTCATTTATAAAAACAAGTGGCTGGGGTATAGGCTGTAGTTTGCTAATTTAATTTTTAAAAATATTGTATCACAATATTAGTTATCTTGATTACTGAGATTTTGGGTGTCAGTTTACATTTTGTGCCAAGTGTCTTCCTCACCTCACCCCAGTTTCAGCCCTGGGAGTTTGTGTTTTATTCTAAGTTCAAAATGGTAAGCTAACGAAGGTTTTAAAGTCAATGACTGATAGGATTTGACTTAAGTTTTAAAAGAGGACTCGGGCTGCTGTGTGGATGGCGGAGGGTATGCTCAAAGTTAGGACTGGGAGACTAGTTGGGAGGCTGATGCCATCAGTCTAGTGATTCTGCTCCAGTGGGTCCCATCCAAGTCACCAAAGACCACTCTGATGCAAAGATGGTGGCCACTTCCCTGTCTTCACATTTCACATGACATCTCAGCATTTGTCTTACTCCTTTGATTCTCTCATAGTTGTCCTTCTACTTTACTGACTTTTCCTCGGTCTTGGGAACTCTTCCCTCTTCTGTTCTCAAACACTCTCTTGACCTTAAATGACATCTCTAGTCCTGACTTTGTCCCTCCAAACATGCGTATCCAACTACCAATTTGCCTCTACTCAATGCCCAGTGGGCATAACAAATTTAACAAGGCCAAAGTTCACTTTCAAAGATGTTAAAGGTGCAGATGTCTTTTCTCTCCTCACTACTGGGATGAGACCAGTCACAAATTTAGATGTTACAAAACATCCTCATATTTCTTTAGTTTATTTTAGGTTGTGTAAACATTTGTTTAACACTTAATATATATGTTTCGTATATATATGAAAGCAAACACATGTTCACTAGAAATTATGTTTACTCCCCAAACCTGTTAATCTTCCATCTACCTTCCAGTAGAGGATGGCACCATCATTCTACTCAGCTGTTCAAACCCCCCCAAAATATTGCTTAATTCTTCTCTTTTCCTTTTCTCCCACCTCAGCAAATCCCATCAATTTTGTCAAAATGTGTCTTCATTTATCTTTAAATAAAATCAGCATCAGCCTAGTAGGCCTAGAGAGACATAACTGCAACATACTAGGGACAGGTCTGGCCTGGACAGAAGGAGCAGGGATAGTGTGGGGGAGGGGAAGAGAATGTGAATAGGAGTGTTAAATTCCCCGGTCAGGCTATAGGATGACTGGCTTGGTTTTGGAGAAGCGGAAGCTTCAGGGTAGAGAGAACAGGTTTATGTGCCTGGGCCTCTCTGGGTGGGACAGAGACCGGATGACGTTTCAGCTTTTAGGCCTCCTACACACAGTCTCTTTCATCCTGGCAGCTGGGTCCACATAGCCGGATCTGGCACCCGAGGGGGAAATGCACCAGCAGATCTTGGTAGACGCAGCCAGTTGATTTTAGGGGAACAGGGTGATCTCAGTGAAGATGAGTCATCAGTCTGATGGAGGACGGAACAGAGCGGGTTGGGGACAAAGCTCAGCTAGATAGAGCTCAGTGTGGCTGGCCTCAGCAAGCATGGCCTGGCATAGGGCTGAACCAGGTGGCAGTGTACCAAAACCACAGGGTCAAATTTCCAAGCTAAGCATGTACTGTATGTTCCTCTGAGAGCCAAATTCATGAATGCAGAGGCCACTTAACCAGTCGTTATACCTACCGGTCATGCTTACATTCATCAAATAGAATTTGCTTGATTGCTTGCTTTGTTGTTTGATTTGGCTGTGAGAGTGGCTTACAGGAGATTGGGACTTTTCTGCTTCCTGATTGTAAGATTCTGTTTCTAGAGATGGTATTCTTTTTTTTTTTTTTTAACCGATCTGAAGGAATTCATTAATCATCTGCCTTATAAAATCAGTGAACTTATTCACTGATAAAAAACAGCAAATTTGATTTAGTAACTACTGATTTTGAATGCTCTTTGCATATCAAATATAAGCTGTCATGACCCTATTAAGATGAAGAATTTTAAAAATCTAAATGCTACCTATTTAAAAGTTATAAATATTTGCTTCATTTGTACCTGCATTTTAAACTTGGTGGTCTCTACAGTATAAAAACATTACATATAATCTCTCTTTCCTACTGGACTGTCTGCAGAGAACAAAGTAGTCGTTATTCAGGCCAATATTGTCATGTTTCTTAACTAATCATGTCTGTATCAAGTATTTTTAGCTTATTGTTCAACAAGTCCCTGATAATGCCACACTTTGCTACCACCATACAATTTGAATAGCTGGTGGAAATGTCCCTAAAATAGTTGCAAATTGAGGAGAGAACCCATTTTTCTGCAGGCAGAGTGTTTGCTGCTGATGGGCCAGTCAGTAACTGAGTCTAATCTAGGTGTGATCTGGATGATAAAGGCTTATTGACATTGTGGCTGTGTCCAGGACAACTGCCCCTGACACTCTTCTATCCCTTAGAATAGGCAGACTTATCATGTCAGAGCCTTCTCTCTGTAACATATATTTACCCAAAATAACTATGAACATCTGTGTATGCCTTTCCAGTTTCAAAGCACTTGTAATACGTTGCTACTAACATGTTGCTTAGGACAGCAGTTCTCAATTCAAAAATTTTTTTTTCCTGCAACACATGAGGGTGACATTGACACGTGTGACACTTGTGCACTGATAGACCCAATGATGTACTTAATCCCAGACTGTAGGATTTGACAGAAATTTACATCTTTGCCTCCTTCCTACTGGAGGAAGCTTGTTGGAACTCAATTAAGTGAGGCTGAAGTTATTGAGATAACTTTGAAACTACTCCAATTTATAAAAGCAAACTGATGCACTTGGGTACTTGAGTCATTGTGAATAATAAACTATGACACAGCTAAAGACATGCTAGTTCATCTCAACAGCACAGTTGTGAACTTAGAGAGCTTAGTACGTAATGGTATCTCCCATCTAAAGGTGGAAGATTTGCATTAAGTGAGAGTGAGGTGCAGTGCTGGAAATGCCGATAGAAGTATTGGTATTATTGGTGGTGGTAGGGCGACAGTTGTGCACTTGCTTAGGACAGCAGTTCTCAGTGGTGCTTAGAATTGCTGACTTCTGTTCTTTTGGAAATCAATCAATAAATGTATCAGGGCATCCAGAGTCAAGTGATTGGCATCTGAGAGATGAGGGCATTCAGCCTAAACTGATATAGTTGTGATTTTTTTAAGGTAATACTTATTGAGTATTTACTAGAGCCAGAGGGGATCTATGTATTTTATATAGATTCACTCATTGAATCCTTATAACATGTCTATGAGGAAGGGAAAGATTAAATTGCTTGCCCAAAGCATGTTACAGTAAGTGAACAAGCTGAGATTTGAACCCAGGCAGTCTAGATTCAAGGTCTGTGCTCTAAATCATCATGCTACTCTCTATCTCAAATTCCAGCCTAAGTTTAAAAGTTCTAACTGTTTTCCTCAGTTGACCTTGGCTTTAGGTACATTTTCTCTATATTTTAATGTTAAGTAATATGCTTGAAATAGAAAAAGTTTATGTTTGGTTTTTAAAAAGACTATATTTTCCATGTTTTACTTAGTGGATATTTGTAAATATAAGAAAATAAGATTCTTCATATAGAACGTTTGTCATCATTAATGTTACTTTTCCAGGTATTAGTATTCTCATTCTGTAATCTTTTAGGTCTAAATGTACATTTTCCTAAATAGGGTATTTGTTATGCACTAATCATGGATTAGGATTTTCAGAACAAATGCTGAACAGGTATAACACTAAACAAGGAGAATAAGAAACACACATTCTATTTTGTATTGTTTCTTTAGATGCTCATCATACCCATTCATTAAAAAAGTAATTTAAGTATTTAAGTTACACACTGCAAAGATGCAGACAGAGGGAACAAGTTGCCAAGGACATAAATACATCCAATTCTTTGAGATTAGCTTAGCTATGGTTATAATACAATTTCTATTCATATTCATTTGTAAAGATCAAGATGTCTCAAATTTCCACCACTTTAGGAATATCTTTTACTGATAGTTGATTGTAACACTGACATTATTATTTTTTACTTAAGATTTCTTTGCTCCTCATAGAGTATGCCATATAGTTACAATGAAATATTCAGGGCTATGGTTTAATATATTTAATTTGTGAGCTTATGGCTGTAAGAGAAAAGCAGGAACATATTTTGTACTTCAGGAAAGTAAATTCTCCACATAAAATAAACATGGTGTGATTTTTAAACATAGCGGCAAAAAATAAATGTGTTCTTCAAAATGTGATGGCCACGAAGGATGTGGAAGAGGTGAGGCTCAGGATAGAAGGTGAGAAAGGTGAGCATTTTCTAGGTGGGTCCCAACAATGATGGTCAAACAGACAGCTATGTGGTGGTGGAGATAAGCGCCCAGGGCTCTGGGTATATAACCCACACCTCAACTACATTAGTTCTGCAAAACAGAAGAATTTGCATTAACTTTTACTATAAATTACAGACAGACTTTTCTCATCTGTGAGGAATCTCTGAGGGAATTATCCTTGTTCAGAAATAAAAGAGGAAGAAAAGGATCCCTAGAAAAGAGATTCTGAAATGCCAAGGGCACTAGACCTATGCCAGAAGATCCAATTAGTGTCTTGTTACTGCATTTTCCTACCTGTGTGATCTTGAAAAAGCCATCAGCCTCTCTGATGACAGTTTTCCCCAGCAATAGCATTATGATAGTCCTTCCTACAGAGGCTAGAAAAATTAAACAGGACGATGTGTATCAAATCACTGTGGAAATGACGTCCAGCAATGCAATCATTGCTGTCAAATAACTTTTGGCACACAGTGGAGCAGACTTGAATTTCAGTCAGAATGCAAGGAATTCTAGCCATTTTGTATAACTAGTAGTCATGTGCTCTGGTCCTATAAATCTTATATGCTTCTCTTGCTCACAAAGTAAAATATAAACGATTTGAGTTTCTCGGTTGTTCTCAGATTCCCCTTGAAGAAAATTTGAGCAGAAATTGTGCTTTTACCCAACAGATCATTTCTCTTCTCTTGAAATTGCCCTTGCCATGAATGATCACAAAAACCTGTATCCTTCTCAGCAGCAAGCAGGGGTCTGTCACTTGGGGCTGACACACTTTCTTTCCTTCAGAAAGAAATTTTTCTAAAGCTCTGAATGCTGAATTCAAAACATCAGTGATGTCAGGCCAGGTTTGCCTTTCAAAGAAAGGTCACTTCTGTGAGGGATGAGGCTGTGGAGAGGGCCTCAAATTGGGTGGGATCAGATTGACACACTGTTTCACCAGCAAGATTTTCGATAGATAATAGCATGCTTCCCTCTTTCAAGGGTGTGCTTAATCAGACAAGAACAAGATATATAAACACACCATTTCCCAATTTTCTCCCTCCCTCCCTCCCTAACACTATTTCTTTGCCATGTTTAGAGTGAAAAATAAGGTATTGTGGCTTTGATAGCCTTAAAAACATGTCTGCCCCCAATCTTTCCAGGCATGTATTTCCCACTGGAATCCCTTGCTTCATCCTCACATACATGTATGTACACACTCAAACACACTGAAGGAAAGGAATTATTATTAGCTCTCTAGTTGCAGCCTTTAACTGGAATACTGTCCTTCACCGATTCCCCTGTAGAAGTCTGTCAAATTTTAATCCATCCTTTAACTCTCATTTCTTTCATGAAGCATTCCAAAATTTTCCTTGATAACATTTATATCTTTTCCCTCTCTCCCTCTCTCTCTCCCTATATATAAGATTCTTCAGTAGTGGTCAAGGTCTGCCTCGATTAGCAAATTTATTGTTATTTCTGTTTCCCTCCTGCGCTGTGACCTCTGCCTGGACGAGGAGTAAGTCTCAGGCATCCATGTCTCTCTTTCACAGAGAGTAAGAATTTAGTAACGGTATTTACAGGAACATTTAACTGTCCCAAGCTCTTCAAAGTCACCTTTAAAAAAAAAAATTCAGGGGACTTACAGATGGTCTGTATTAGGGTTTCCTACATCTTCTTTATTGGAAAACTTGGCCAAAGAGGACAAGACCACAAACAGGTCTCTAAAATTAGAGAGGTAAGGGACGCTTGGAAGAATGAGAAAGATGTGGCTATTCATGGCTCTGTTTTCACATGGCAAGTGTCCCTGAAACACAGTAGAGCAAACACTGCCCCAAACATTTCTACTGGCTGAGGAATGTCATGGAAGGGATGGGGAAATGGGGCATTAAAGGGAGGCTGAGGTGAGTGGATTGCCTGAGCCCGCGGGTTTGAGACCCGCCTGGGCAACTTGGCGAGACCTCATCTCTACAGTAAATAAAAAATCAGCCGGGCGTGGTAGCGCGCGCCTGTAGTTCCAGTTACTTGGAAGGCTGAGGTGGAAAGATCGCCGAAGCCCAGCAGGTCAAGGCTGTGGTGGCTGGGAGCGGCCACTGCACTCCAGTCTGGGCGACAGAGTGAGACTTCAACTCAAAAAAAAAAAAGGGTAAATTTAAGGGTAGGCAACATGAACAAACACAAAGACAAAAGAAGAACATTTCTGGATTACGATGAAAGGGGAAACAAGAGTTATAACCAGCTGGAAAGAATGATTACCAAATTAATTGGCTGGATATTATTTATATCTCTATTGTTAACCCCAATCCTTTAAGAGAACGTATGTTCTCACCTCTATACGATTCATTAGCTCCCATCAGTAGATGAAAAAATACTTGATTTCAAAGCAGCACAAAGAGAAGGCCTGCAACAAACAAGATTATAGGGCGCCTCACTTGAATTGGCCAACATCTGTTTTATAATGGATATTGAAATAAGGATTGTGAGCCCTGAGTTTGAATCTCCTTCCTCTTCCTACTGATAATAGTGGCAGGGAATGTGCATGGAAGGTAAGAAAGGAGGATAAAAGAGAAGATAAAAAGCCAACTAGCCAAGGCAGCCTTATTCACTAATTCTCATAAATAAAAATGGTGCTAATGTTAACTAACCTGCCATAAACTGTAGTAGGCAGTGGGCAGTCATTAGTTTAAATAAAAGTAATAGGCACAACAACCCATTAAAGTAGATACTATTATCTTCATTCTCCAGATGGGGAATAGAGGTACAGTGAGGCTAAACGATTTGTTCTAAGGCTATCCAGCTCATCAGTGGTACTGCTGCTGATTCTAATAAAAAAGTGTCTAATTCTAAAAAAAAGGAATATCTGCCCAATAAGGATAATACATCTCAAAAACATTTAGATTATGTGAATTCAGAGAAGTAGCAGAAGACTGGATGTAGAAATTGAACAATAATAGTAAAAAAGGCCAAATCCCATAACACCTAAGCACCAAGAGAGTTGGATGCCACGTACAGAGGGAATTTCCAAACACAAGAGAAAAAGTGAAGGTAAGAAAAAGTATCAGTTTGGCTAAAACTAGTACCTGTACCAGCATAACACAAAGCTACAAAACAAGGCAGCTAAACCAGGTCACTTAAGGAGAAGTGGAGGAAATAAAATTCACCTGTAGAAAGAAAGCTCCAAATAGGAGACTGTTTTTAAATAGGAATTAGTTGGAATAGGATAAGAATTATTTAATTCTATTGGGCAGAAGGAACCAAGGTAAACACCGATTCAATAACACGGAGGGACATCTAATTAGAGAGGAGACTTACGATTAAGGGGTTAGGGTTGTTATTGGGTTTTATGTTTTTGAAACAATCTATAAAAAGGGTCAATCTACATTCAGTTTCACAGACTGTGTACCACCCACGTGTGTTGGCAGATTGGGAAAGCTAGAATAGAGAAGGAAATGACTCAAAGTTATTTAATAAAGATGATTTCACTCAAACTGTCTGGGCCTAAAGATATTATACCAAAAGAAGAGGCTTAGTAAATTTTACCAAGGTTGATTAAAAACAAAACAAAACAAAAACCCAGTAATTCTTTGGAAGGTGTGTGGGATAAAAAATGTGGGCATAGTCTAGAAAAGTTCAAGGTCAAAGAACAGTCAGATCAATTTAAAAAATAGAAGGGAATCAGTGCCAAATATTAGCCCACTTGTAAACACAGCAAATGTCCAGAGGCTCGGGGCTATAGCTGAACAGTTTTGAGAGTCAAGGTGTACAAAATTTTGTACCTCTGAGCCGGGGCAGTAGGCTTTTTGTTTTTACTTTTATGATAAACAATGAAAAGTATTAAGCTTTACTTTGTTGTTTTTTTTCCTCCGGATAATATATGTTGCACTGTAGCTTGAATCATTATGCACAAAATTGTTTTGGGTATTTCAAAATGGACAGAAAGATAGAAAATACTAGAACACTTTTAAAAAGAAAGCACCGATGTTATACCATACTGCTTTTTAAGCCACTAGAACCATATGTTCATGATGAGGGTTTCAGGTGGGGGGCTGGTGAGAATACTATGTTTGGACTTCAGTGTGGGTTTTCTTTCAGCATTTGAAAATCACTGCCAAAAATATGGTCTAGTACACATTGACATTTGGAGAGTATACAACAGGATCAAAGGCTTCCTCGAACATAGGTTTCATTTGGTCATCAGTACTAGCATGGTCAAGCATCTCTGTAAAATCAAGTATTTCTGAGGTCCAGCTGATAGCCCATTTATTCCCAGTGATGTGTGATTCAACAAAGTGATATGGATAATGCAAAGAAATAAGATTTCACTACTGGCACAGAAAGAACGTGTCCAATTAGCACAGTTTGCCAGGTGGTCATCTTGGATCTAGCTTCAACAAGAGTGACACAACATAGGAGCATCCCTCCAAATTGGGCCTGAATTTAAAGCAGTGTGAATGTGTGGTAATTACACATTCGGTCCAGCGTGTCACACTTGCAGGCAAGTCTCATAGCATAATGGCTAAGAAGCACAGGGTCTGAAAGCAGAGTTGAATCCTAACTCCCATGAGATACGATCAGCAACACAACTGCTCTAAACCTTGATCCTCACAGGGAAAAAGAAATATCAGGTTTCACCTCATAGGCTATTTTGAAGATGAAAGGAGACAATTTACACAGAGAGTCTTGGCATCTGTCAAGTAAATGTGCAACAAATGGTAGCTCTTATTAGTGGATTCTTTGGCAACAGACTCAAGAGCTGAAAATATAAGAAACCAAAGATGTAATACTTCCAAAAGACAAAAAAAGGTACTAATTGGGTCTCAGGAGTCTATGTTGGCAGTAAAGGGGGTGGATGCTGAAATGATCTAGTCCCCTGGGTAAGAGAAACAGAGTCCCAGATGAATTTCTGCAGATCCATCACAAAGACATTTCAGAAGCAGTGATCACACGAAAACGAGGAACAACAACCTACTAAGTGACCAAAGTCACGACTTCTCTAGGCCGCTGGCCCATCATCTGCTTGACCTACAGTTTCGGACCAGCCTTGATAATCTGCCTTGTCCATCAGCCTCCCGTCCCAGAGAGATAGTGTTGATGTGATGATTAGGGAGCAGCCTGTGGCTATGAAAGGAAGCAAGAGCAAAGCTAACTGGCCAAATGGGATTGAAGCTGTGACCTTGGCCTCATTCAAAACAGTCAGCAATGTCCTTGGGTGGACCAGTTTTTTACAGGCAGCCAAGCCATCTGCAGAGAAAACAAAACATGGCATGCACACATACACGAATAAAAATGCAAAACAAACAGCCAGCAACATTTACAGCTAAAGTAAAAAGTAATCCACAAGTATTTTTCACAAATTAGCTTCTATTTTTGTGTATGTATGTGTGTGTGTGCCAGCATCAAATAGCCTTCCATGAAGTCAATTCTGTTGGCAGGATTAAAATACTTCTGAAGTGGAAACTAGTGCTCTAGCTTACATTTGAAGAGATCTCATAGCTAAGTGGTCAACTTGCATTGATAGGATGTCTGCATGCCTCACGGATAAATAATGTGCCAGCTTTTAGAATCTGAAAACTGAAAAATGAACACTTCTTCAGAAACAAGCTCAGATGTGGACCTAATAGGCCAGTTTTGGGCCTCACAACCCACTAATCATCAAGTTCGCTCATCTCAGGCTATCTCACTGCCCACTCCCCAAATGGGACACATACAGTGAAGTTGTAAGCCTGTTTCCCTTAAGGACAGTGGCCTTTTACACTCAGGGCTGAGCCTCAGATAACAAAGGGACCAGAGCAAACAAGGCTTGTCACTAAAATCGTCCCCAACAGCCTGGCCAAAAGTGAGTTCACACTCCCCTGAGCACTGTAGCACACTGACACTCTCTAAAGACAACTGATCACGTGTCATCTTTGATAATGATAGAGCAGTATGTCTTCTCTCTTCTGCAAGTTTACAATCCTCTTGAGAATTGGGACTCATACGTGTATCTTCTTCAGATCCTGACATGTGGCAGGTGCTCAGGAAATGTGCCAAGCGAATGAGACTATAAGCTAGCACTCATCATGGATAAATATCCCTGCCAGTATGTGTGCGTGCCCATGTGACTTACTAACACTGATTAATAGTCTTCATTCTGAAAGCTTTCTTCCCAGCTGCAAAACTAACCTCCTGAAGTTACCCAAGTGGCCACACTGAGAAGTTTGATACATGTCAGATATCAGTAGAATCTTGAACTTGAGTTGAGTTTAGAGTTGTATTTCAAGCCCTGACTTTGCTTTTGACTTTCCTCTATCGTGGTTCTTCTTGTATACCAGGACCCAGCACGAAGCCTGGCGCACAGTAGGTATACAATGTATGCTTGTGGAATAAATATCCCACCCTAACAGTTGGTACTCCAGCCAGGTTGCATCTGTATTGGGATCTCCCCAGTGCCTTGTATCCAGTTTCACCTGCTGATTCTTGGAGTTGCAGCCTCAGTGCCAAAGTATTTCATGGGTGATTCCACCTCCATGTCAGACTACATATCTGATATTCATTTATTTATTTATTGAGTTTATTTATTTATTGAGTTGGAGTCTCACTCTGTCACTCAGGCTGGAGAGCAGTGGCACGGCCTCAACCTGTTGGGCTCAGGTGATCCCTCTGCCTCAGCCTTCCAAGTACTGGAACTACAGGCACATGTTACCACGCCTGGATAATTTTTTGATTTATTGTAGAGACGACGTCTCTCCAAGTTGCCCAGGCTGGTCTTGAACCCATGGGCTCAGGTAATCCTTTCACCTCAGCCTCCCAAAGTGCTGGGATTATAGGCATGAGCCACTGCGCCCGGCTACATGTCTGATATTTAAAAGCAGCTTTATTGAGACCTACTTTACATACAAGTAATTCATAAGAAGCGTACCATTTGATGAGTTTTGGTAAATGTCCAGGTTGTGCAATCAGCATCTATTGATACAGAACATTTCCAACAATGCAAAGAAGTTTCCGTGAGCCCATTTGTAGTCAAACCCTTCCCCAACCCCTGGCCCCGAGCAACCGCTGTCTGATTTTGGTTATTACATGCTGGCCTTTTTTAGACTTTCATATAAAGGGAATGCTAGAGAACGCAGGTTATTATACCTGGCTCTTCCACATATTTCTAAGGTACATCCATTCTGCTGCTTCACATGCATGAGTTTGCCCTGTCTTGCCTGGGCTTTTGGTTTTGGTATATTCCTGGCATTTGGCCTGGCTGACTTATTCCTCAGCACCTGTGTGCTCCCAGGAAGCTGAGGGTTCCTAAATTATGGCCTTTCTTTCTTCGTGAGAGACGACTGCTTCTGACTACCTGGAGAACCTACCCTTCTCCTCACTTGGTTAGTGGCACCACCTCGCTCCCTCTCAGTTGCCCCAGTGAGGAACCTGGAAGTTCTCATCCATCTTCTTTCTCCCTTAGGCATATTATCTGTGAATTTCACTCGAGGTAAACGAAGGGGATGTGGCAACAAATGGTATAAAATGACGTCCTAACAATATCTGTCTGGCAGGTCTGAGGACCTTGCACCAGCTGATAATTCTTTGTGAGCTCCTTGAGGGTAGAAGATGTCTTTTCTCATTTGCCTATGAAAGAGTACTCTTTGAATCGGTCCCCATTGTCCCCAACCCAGTTTATCATCCTAGCTCCACGGTTCTGCTGATGTCCAGCTGCTTTGCTCAGCCAAGACCTGTTCCCTTTGGCCATTTTAATGACTGGTGCGGGCTCTCTATACCCATCATTGCAGTGCAAGAATGAGTGTTCACTGTGGAGACCATAAAAGGATCTTATAAACCACATCTGCAACATGCATATGAGCGTCTATGCCCTCATTTTCTCAGACCTAAGCTTAGGAAAACCACTCCCTGTAGGAGAGTCAACAATTATAGTCTGTAAACTTGTTATAACCTGTGATTCATATTAGTTCATTCCAGACAAAACAAGTAATATAGACAAAAAGAAAATAATGTTCAGGTAAAGCCCAAATGCAATTTCATCTTGGAATTACAATTCCAGGGCCTCACATATCTGTAACACAGCCTCAAATTCAGAAGTATGTAAAAAGAAGTATCCATCAGCATGGAGGGGCGGGGGGAATTCTTCACTAAGACCATCTACTTGTCACTTTGGCAGTGTGTGGAAAATGAGCTAATTATTTAACATTCTTAGTCCCCTGGGATCTTTGTTAGCCTTTCATTTTGCCTAAGTAGCCTCAGACAGAAAATTAGAAGGTATGGAAACCACTGAAGGCTGACCCACTGGCATTCTAAAGACACAGAAGCTAATAGGAAGAGAGGCAGACGCCTTCTGAGACCTCTCTACAAGAGCACAGCATATTTTCAAAATGAAAGGCTAAATGAAGGAAAGGTTAAATTATGCCTAATGCACTGCATTTCCCAAGCAGGGAAGTGTATAATGGGTACTTCTTAGAAAAACTTCCATCAGAAATGGGACTTGAAGTGAACAGGTTTCAGTTATCTGGAAAATGGACTCCTTTGTAACTCTTCTTCAGTGATAAGGCTGCATGAATGAGGTATCAATCAGTGCACTCATTAGTGAAGAATTTTATTCACTACAGAGTGATAGAGTTGCCCAGGGATATGAATTCAAGTCACATGAACATCCTCTAAGAAAGCACAAGAAAGACTCTTTGAATGCTGATGGCAAGTGAGTTCAACTCTCTGGCCCTTTACAATTGGTAGGTGGTGGTTGCCTGAGTGCTGTGCTGAGAACAATTTTGAATTTACATCTGGCTGGGCTCAGTGGGAGAGCCTGCTGAGATGGACTGGTGATGCCTTCCATGGGCTTCGGGGGAGGGCATCACAGTTCGACAACCACATGTTTGACATTCCGACCTGAAGGTGCCACTCTAGACTGTGAAAAAGGGTCATGGGTTGCCACACGTTTTAACTGCCCTTGCGGGGCCTGAATCACTTTTTCCTGGTTGGATTTCTATAAGTTGGTCTGCAAATATGACAAGTGGGCCCTTTCAGAACTGTCTGTGCAGGGCCTCAGACTGTCAGTTTCACTTCGGTGAATGGGGTTGTTTTCCTCTCTGAACCAGGGAATGGATCATTTCCATAGAGAGAGCTTCCATTTAAGTCAAATTGCTATGTAAGATGCCACAATGAACAGAATACAAAGTCTTTGTGGTTGCCAAGACTACAGCCAATAGAAAAAATGAAAATAGAAAAACTAAAAGCTAATACCTGGAAAGTCTGACTTGCTCTGTGTGGTTAATTCTGTCAAAGTTATAGCAGTCTGATTTTATCCCCTATTTGCAGCTGCCATGACCTTATTTTGCCCTTCAGAACTCTAGGATTATCCTTCTCTCGTGTTTGGCCAGTCTAAAAAACATCTTTATTCCAACGTCTCACTTGGCAGCCCAAGCCTCTCTTTATCCATCCAACTCTTAATATTTCTCGATTCCAAAGACTCTCTGAAATCATTTTCCCATCACTCCTCTTCATGCGTGAACTTTCCTTAGTCCTTTTCCCAGATTCCCATTTTTCCTGTTTGGAGAATTCCTATTTTTTTTTTTATTCCCCACCTTCAGATCCCACAGACTGTACTTACACCACTCCTATGTTTTTATCTCTCTGTATTTTCTTTCCAGCGCCTTTGCCTCTTTTGAAGTTTGATGTGTTACTGTGATTTCCCTTCACCTCCCATGTTCTACTCTTCCCGTTTTCTGCAACTGTGGCAGCTGATATGCCTCAGTTTCTCTTCTGCCAACTGTTCCCCACCCTTACCTTCTGTGCTCCACATCCACTGTGGCTCATCCCCTGCCAGGCAGAGCTGAATCCCCTCCCAGTGTCCACCATCCATCCTCTCCTACCTCCTCAAGCATCCATGCCCATCTATGGGGACTCACTGTCTCCCAGGCTTCCTTCATCTGCCCTTCAGGAACTCCTGGGTACCTGCCTCTGTCTGTTGTTGGCTGCAGGCTCTGAGTTTCTTCCCTTTGCAGTGAGCAAACCACTACTCACCTCTGGCTTCTAAGAGTCACTGCTCTCAACTCCGGGCTGTCATCTCAACTCAATCTCAGAAGAACCTTTAGACAACTACATACATTTATGTGGGGCCATTATGAGGAGAAAGAAGAGTCGGTTACATTTAGAACATGACAGGCGCACTGCTGTGACGTAGAGCGTAGTACATCTGTCACATGCCAGGTGCTAAGCTTTAGTGGAAACTCAGCCAGCCAACATCACTCACCATGATTGTTTTAGGTCTCGTTTCCCCTGCAAGCCTGTTTGTTGTCTTATACCTTATCCCCTACAGTCTCCTTTATACCACTGTGTCTTCTCACGGTTCCCTGTGTATTCTTTGCACAGTCTCACTTTTTTTGAGTTTGCTTAGGCTTTTGCTTTCCCTCACCCCAACTTCCATGTGCCCAAATCCTACCTTTTCAAGGCTCAGTTCAAATACCACCCTTTTCACAAAACCCTCTCCGATGTCTCACAGCCGAACCATCAGACTTTTTATGAGTCTCAAGCCTTTTCCTGATTTCTACTTGTAGTGAGAGTTATCTGTGTCCTGTTGACTGTGAGTTCCTGAGGTCACCACCATAGCATCCCCAAAACAATATACATCAGGCACTGGATCGCTCCCGCCTCCATGAGAAGGTTACCTCAGCTTTTGCCCAAGGTGGCCTCTAGACAGTAGAGACCCCGGGTGTGACCTATGTCACAGCCTGTATGTATTTGTATCCATTCACAAACATGACACCTGCACCTCTCACATTTACCGGGTTCATAAGGTAGTGGTGGGGAAGCTGGGTCACCTGACAATGATCAGACCTCATCATAAAACAAGAGCTAACATTATGTGCTAAGAACCAAGCTAAAAAAACTTGTAAGGCAGGCACTATTATTATCCCCAACTTACAGCCAAAAAAACTGAGGCTTGGGGAAGTTAACAGGCTATGCTGATTGTTCTGTTTGTCCTTCCATATCCAGTCTTCACCCTCCTTATCCTCCTCTATGCTCCTGGAGGCCAACCTTTAAGTGCTGTGTCAAGCTCCTGCCCTTGGGCTTCCTGTTGGACTCAATCAATGGGAGGCACCAGCAGGAGATCCCAGGTGACCAGAGGTTAGGGGGAGGGAAAGGTCAGAACAATCATCTTCTATCTCCCTCTTGCCTGCATATAATTATCCAGGGGCTGTGTTTCTTTCTCCAGAGTTACAGTTCCTGTCCCACAGTCCTTTTCTATAGCCACAGGTACCCTCTGTCCCTTCAATGGATGGACCCAGGTACTTCATGGCTCCTTGCTGGTTTCCCCGAACCCTACTATTATAGGTTAAATCATGTCCTCTCAAAAAAAAGATATGATGAAATATCTCCCATTACCTTAGTATATGATCTTATTTGGAAATAGAGCTTTTGCTGATGTAATTAGTTAAGATAAGGCATAGGAGGGTCCTAATCCAATATGATGGAGTTTGTATAAGCAAGTGGCATGTGAAGACAGACACACAGGGAAAATGAAGGTGGAGATTCGAGTTATACGGTTGTAAGCCAAGGAACGCCGAAGATCGCTGGCCACTACCAGAATCTAGGAGAGGCAAGGAAGGATTCCCCTCGGGCTTCAGAGGGAGCATAGCCCTTCCAACACCTTGATTTCAGATTTTTTGCTTCCAGAACTGTGAGACAATACATTTCTGTTTTAAGCCATTCAGCTTGTGGCACTTTGTTACAGCAACCCTACAAAACTAATATACTCACCTATATCTTTGGAGATAGCCCACTAAATTCACTTCAATCACTTCTTTTGAGTGTGTTACATGTTTTTGGCTGGGTCTCGACCTTCCTAAAGTGAGAAGGCCAGGAACTGAATCCAGGACTGTGATGGCAAAACTCGAGTGCTTACCCTATTATAATACTAATAACAATCACGGGTAAAGCTTATATGGTGCTTATGTTAACTCCCTCAACGCCGTTTGGCCTGAGCGCTAGTGTTGCAGACTCTCTTTTTAGCATCGATGGCATGCCTGATTTTTTTGCTCTCAGAACAGTGGGTCTGTATTAACTGGCAGAGCTGTGGTGAAGAGTCACGCCTGACAAAACTGATTTCCTGAAGAGGCACAAACACTCAGAATGGTCCAAGTGGAATCCAGGGTCCATGGGGGTCAGGATGATCAAATATGTTCGAGAGCTTCTCATGAATACCATCAGGAGAGCAGCGAAACAAGAGCTCAGGTCCCGGCCTCTATTACCATCAATGCCTAAGTCTACAGGGTGGTATCTCCATTTTTGAGTGAACAGGCAGGGGATTGTGAGGGGACCAAGCCCCTTTTGAATGCAAACAAGGCTGGTCACTTGGCAAGCCGCAATTCTTCCAGATGAAAAAGATATAAAATGCAAACAGATGAAGGTATAAATCTGAAAGTTTTCTTCTGCCACAGAGGACCCCCCCCCACTTCTTTCCCTCGGATCAGCTTGGTGCCTCTGTCTTGTATGTCCCAGTTCCTGCCCTAAGAAAGCAGGTAGAGGAAGCTGCTGTCTGAGTAACTGCTGCTCGAGCATTTCTTTTAAGGATGACACTATTTTTAGTAGAAGTGACTCATTCATATAAGTAGGTATGGAGAGGGGGCTGGTGGGAGGTTCTTTGTGTCGACTTAACCCTTCTCTCTTGGTACATTTATGCTTGTCCTCGTACTCTACCCTTCTCTTGATGGTCACCACAGACCAGTTTTGACTCAGGGCACCAATGAAAACACACATATTTCCCTTGAAATAAGTTAAAGTGTTCTCTGTCTAGGTATCTGAGAAATGAGAAAGTTCTCAAAAATACAGTTAGGAGCAGGGGCAAGAAAGGGAAAAATTTGGAAGGACTGTGGCCCCATGTTATACTAAGAAGGGGGGTGGACCAGGGAGCAGTTGAGAAGTGGGAAGAAAGAATGAAGAAATTTGACTTCAGATGTCTCATGCCTTACTGTGGAGTGACAGGAAAAATACCGTGTCTGGAACTGGAAGAGTTAGAAGCCTTGGAGTGAAAACACTTCATTCTGAAAAGCCTGCTTTCTGATTCTGAGACTCCATTTTTCCTCTTGTCAAAAGGAAAGCTTAAACTAGAACTTCTAACACAACTTACTGGCATCAGCAAGCTTATAAACCCTGGGCACAGGGCACTTTACAGATGATCTCAAAATATTCTCATGACTTTTAGAAGACACTTTTAGAAGAACACTTTTAGTGTTATTGTCCATTTCGCAGACAAGGAAGCTGAGGCTTAGAGAGGTTTTGTAGTTTTTTCAAGGTAACGTAGTACTAAATGGCAAAGCCAGGCTTGGAACTCAGGTCTGTCTTAACTCCATCATCCAGTCATTTCTGCCCAGTGGGGTACGACAAGTACACCAGAGCTTCCCAGCCAGTGGTCCTGCTACAAGAGCTAGATTTTGGATGTTTTTGAAGACCTCCCCATAGGAGATGAATTGCCCTCCTCTGCCGTGAGATTCTCTATCTGTGTGACTCTCTGCTGTGAGATTCCTCTATCTGTGTGATTCTGTGGGCTTGCCAGCTAAGAGAAGCATGTAAAAACCTTGCCATCACCAGCACTTAGACTTGATAACTTTTCTTGTAATTCCTCCTCATCCAATAAGAAGAGTTAATTTACCCCTGACTTACGTATTTTCATACCAACATATTTTATGTGTATTTTGTTATTCAGTTGATACTCCCCCCTAGCAATCGGTCCTTATCACCTGTTGTAGAGTATGAATCCCTAAATACCACCAGTATTTCTATACAAACTATTAAAGAGCCCCAAACAGAATGCAGGCAGGGTCTTGTTTGAACATCTTTTGAATGGTTACAGAAAAGTCAGAATTTCTTATAAAAATCATTATGTCTAGGGATATCTTTCTTCTAAGTGCTTTAAAATGAGAATAAAAAGTACCAACTTGAATCAATTTGGCCCCATATTTCTTGTTGCAGGGGGCCAAGGTGGAGTATAGTGCCAAACGCCATCCCTGTCAACTGTCAACTGTAAGCAGTTGTCTCGCAGGTTACGTCGTTGCAAAAGACTAGAGAGATTTCTTAATTCTCCTGTTAAGAGCCCCATGTAGGGCTCTGATGCCTGTTCCTTCATTCATATCTTCCTGGAACACATTCATATGTATAGTTTCAAGAGGACATGGTGTTAAGGAAGTGCAGATAAAGGACTCGTCAACCCTTTCATTGTTTTCAAAACTTTAATTATTAATTAGCATTTTAATTTTCTCTAAGGCAACCCTTTACTACAGAACCATCAAAAATGAGAAACTAGGGAGTCTCTCTCTGTAATTTTTCATGGCTGCTGCCCATGATGGCCATGCCTACCTAAAGACCTCATGGGGTCTGTCAACACATCAGTGTGGATTCCTGAAAATGCTACTTTGTCAAAATACCACCGAGAGTTTTCCATCTGCTCCATCCAGCTTTTTGCCTAAATACATATACATTGCACATGCCGTTGCCATTCTCCTTCTTCTGGCAAATCCCTCCTCTTTCTTTTCTTTCTTTTTTTTTTTTTTTTGTGTTGGAGTCTCACTCTGTCACCCAGACTGGAGTGCA
>NW_007252196.1:1413-41413 GCF_000164805.1 Carlito syrichta | reverse complement strand
GTAGATTTGGACACAGAGGACACATGCACAGAGAAGAAGGCCATAGCATGATGAAGGCAGTGTTCTGAGTGACACAGCTGCAAGCCCAGGCACGCTGAGGATTGCCAGTGACCACCAGAAGCCAGGAAGAGGCAGGAACGGACTCTTCCCTTGAGACTTCAGAGGGAACATGGCCCACCTCGATTTCAGACATCTGGTCTTCAGGGCTATGAGAGAATACATTTCTGTTGTTTTAAACCACCCAGTTGGTGGTAGTTTGTTTTGGCAGCCCTAGAAGACGAATACACCTGGGATTCAAACACCAGGTTTACCGATTCTAAAGGCGCTTGGTCCTCCTTGTAGACCATCTGGGCTGCCTGGTGTGTGGCTACTGCCACTGCAGGCCTCATCTTGCTAATATCTGATTGGCCTGCTCTTGAGGAAAGCCAGTGAGAAGCACGAGGCAGGGGAGTGACGTGATCTGTCTGAAGTGAGTTTTCCAAGGCATGGTCCTGGATAAGGGGGCGTAAGCATGGGGCAAGGAGAGGTGCAGGGGAGACTCTGTAGAAGTGTTGCTGTTGCCCAAGAAGAAATTCAGGCAACTCCAGTTGCCTGCTGGCAGTGGAGATGGAAAGAAGCTGGTGATTTTGAGAGGTGTTGAGAGGGCAGAACTGAGGATCTAACACGTTGGATGTCAGGGTGAGGGTAAGGGGCTGACAGCTGGGATGCTCAGGTTTCTGGTCTGGGCAACTGAGTGGGTGGTTTTGCCATTATGAGAAGGGGACAGTTTATTGTCATCGATTTAAACCTGATAGACTAATTAAAATGGGTTGGTTGTAGAGTTCTCTAAGGGAACAGGCTTCAGAATCAGGCAAAAGTAGGTACATGTTGCCTGGTAATGTAACCCACGAGCTATGAGAGGATAGGCAAATCACTTAACCTCATGGGATTTCAGTTTCCTCATCTGTTAAAAGTGAAGACAATGATTTGGGTTAATATATGTAAAGAGCACATGGTCAGCAAATAATCAGTGGTTAGGTTTTAGAAAATACTTTATAGTTAATATAATGTTCTCCCTCTAGAACCTTTCGATGATGCATCTTAATATTTTTCATTATTTCCAAATGAGGTGGAGAGGACTTTGTTTTCATCTCCTCAGTTAAATGTGAGAAAAATGTGGGGGAACTGTGGTAGACAGAGGTTAAGAATCAGTGCAAGTGCCCTTTAATGTCTCAAGAAAATAAAAATTATTTTCTAGCTCTGTCTGCTTGTGCAACTATAAAGTATTTACAGTGTAGAGTTTTTAAAGTTTTTATTGAAAAGGGAATGCAAATGAATTAAAGCCCAGCAGTGCGGAGGGTATACATTTCTTTATTTCTAATAATTCATGGGAATAGTATGTACCCATCACAAAATAGCACTTTCTCTTTCCTAACAGATTTTTTTTTCTTTTTCTAAAAGGCTACTAAAACCATTATGTTTTCTTCAATGCAGGACATCTTGTCCTTTTCCCTGAGGTTATAGTACTTGGTGCCTTTCATGATTTCAGACAGTAAACTACTCTCTAAGTGGGCGTCTGTTCTTTGTCCAGGACATTTGATCTTTTCTAAAGCACAGTGTGTCCACCATGACAAGCGCTATTTATGTGTACGTTATCAGAGCTAGGCAAACAATAATTCTTACTTTTCTTGAAATGTTTATAATAAGACACTCAGTACAAATTCATAAAGATCAGGTACTTTTTATATTTGTATAATTTGAACCTATTCTTTCAGTTAAGATACTAATAAATCTAGATGCCACTATTAATGGGAAGTAACTCGATTTCCTTGCCATTTGAAAATACAACCTAAATGATTTATCATATAAAAAGAGAAAGTAAAATCTTGAGTTAAGAATCATAACAAGGCTGGGCACGGTGGCTCAAGCCTGTAATCCCAGCACTCTGGGAGGCCAAGGAGAGAGGACTGCCTGAGCTCAGGGGTTTGAGACTAGCCTGGCAACTTGGTGAGACTTCGTCGATACAGTAAATCAAAAAATAAGCCGGGTGTGGTAGTGCACGCCTGTAGTTCCAGCTACTTGGAAGTCTGAGGTGGAAGGATCACCTGAGCCCAGCCACTGCATTCCAGCCTGGGCAACAGAGTGAGACTCCAACTCAAAAAAAAAGAAAGAAAGAAAAAGAAAAAATAAATAAAAGAAAACAACAAGAACAACAACTACAGGAATCATAATGAAAGAAAGAAGTACTAAGATAATGACAGAGATCTTGCCAAAGTCCTTCCTTCTCCAACCTGGTTATTCCCCCCTGTATTTTCCCTAGATATCTCAACATAAAAATATTCAAGAGTGAGCGAATGTACTGAGATCTATCCTCTCTCACCCAGGTCCATTCTTCCACCCATATTTGGGAGGTAATGACTTCACCTGAGTAGAGGCCTGGCATTGTCCTGAAAACTCTGTTGTTCTTACTGCCCCAGTCTGACTGGTCACTGCACCCTGGCAGTTCTACCACTCAGGCATTGCTTCAGCTTCCTTCTCTCCACCTTGGCATTTGCTTCCTGGACCAAGCATTCTTGAACTTCCATTATAGCCTCCCAGAGGTCTTCTAGCCTCTAGTCTTGGAGCTCTTTGATTCATTCTCCGCTGCAGTCCAAGGGAGCTTTCTAAATTGCCTCCTCAGGCTGGATGCAGCGGCTCACGCCTGTAATCCCAGCATTTTGGGAGGCTGAGGCGGGAGGATTGCTTGAGTCCAGGACCTCGAGACCAGCCTGTGTAACCTAGTGAGAACTTGTCTCTATAAAAAATTAGCTAGGCATGGTGGTACATACTTGTAGTTCCAGCTTCTTAGGAGGCTGAGGCGTAAGGATCGCCTGAGCCCAGAGGTCAAGGCTGAGCCGTGATTGTGTCACTGCACTCCAGCCTGGGTAACAGAGTAAGACCCTATCTCATAAACAAACACACAAATGAGCAAATAAATAACCCTCCTCTCCCTGGGTGAAGCACTGGCCCCAAGACCTACAGACTGGCGTGTCAGCTACCTGGAATGGCGTGAGAAACCTGGCAGAATGATCTTTTCCTTCTGTGGAAAAACATACCTATCTACTCCCTGATCCAACCTGCACTTGGTGTTGTTCCACGCAGCCTGCAGTCTATCAACTGTACCATGCTGCTCCCTCTGCCTGGAAATGTTTTTCTCCACCACGTCAACCTAGAATATGATTTTTAAACCTACTGCTAGTTCTGACAGTTCTTCCTCTAGGAAGTCTTCTAGAACTTTTCCTTCTTACCCACTGCTGCCTCCGCAACCCTTTTGTATCTTGACCTTATTTCTATTCCTGTACATGTCACACTGTATTTTTAATGTTTTAGCTTACACATCTATCTCCTTGGCCACACTAGAAGCTCCTCAAATGTGGAGACTGTCTCTAATTTATCTGTGCCTCCCTAGGCCCTCACGTAGGGCCTGGATACACTAGATATCCATCAACTGTTGAAATTAATCATGACCCCGGTTGTTCATGGCCAACAGTCTACCATTCATCTTTTTCAATGTCATCTCTCACTATTCTGCATCCTCCCAATCTATTTTATTTTCCAATCCCACCAGACTCTTATCTTCATTTCGTAGATGAGGGAACTCATCTATAAAACTCATCTATTAAACAGAAGTGCTTTTCGTGCAGACAACAGGTCTTCTCTATCTTTGTATGGTCACAGCCTCCAATACAGTGCCGTGTGCATAAAAGTATTTAGTAACTTTTTGCTGAATGATGGGATAAATGAACGAGTGTTGTATTTTATTAGTCCATCCCTGTTTGAGAACAGGGGACTTTACACATATTTTTATCCTCTTTGCACTTGGCCTGGGAACCTGAAAATAAGTATCTGACTATTTGGCTCAATTCTACTGTTACATCATATACAGTATAATTCTTCATGTAAGTCATTTCTAGTATCACACTGCTAGTAAGTAACAGAGACGGGGTTTGACCCCAGAGCTGTGTGGGATTGCACGGTCCAGACATTCCAGCGCTCCACCCTGCTGCCATCTCAGAATAGAGACCGTAGATGGAGAGCAGTTTCTTTAAAGCACAAAACATTTCCACACCTCCACGTTTATGCTCATTCTTTGCTCTTTTCTTAAAAAGCCGTTCCCTACTCTCCTCCACTTGTGAAAGTCCTACGTCCCCTTTAAGTTCTAATTCACTTTATGAAGCATTTTCTGTTTTGCCAGTTTGAAATAATCATTTTCGCTCTTGTGCATTCTACAGTATACACACACACACACACCCTAAATCTTCTCTTCTATGGCCTCCATTATTTTCTAGCTCTCATGATGGTTATTTCTGTGACGTTCCCCTTCACTAAACGGAAGTGCCTTTGTTGCAGACACCAAAGTCTTCTCCATCTTTGTATGGTCACAGCCCCCAACCCAGTTGCGTGTACATAAAAGTATCTTGTAACTTTCGGCTGAATGAATGAATAAATGAATGAGTGCTGTATTTAAGTGGTCTATCCCTGTTTGAGAACGGGAGACTGCATACGTATTTTTTACCCTCTCTGCACTTGACCTGGTAACTGGAAAATAAGTATCTGACTATTTGGCTCAATTCTACTATTACATCATACACAGTAAAATTCTTTATAGCTTGAGAGAAGGGGTGAAAGGGAAGACGTATGTAATCTTGGACTTCAGGTCTGAGTCCATGAGCTCCAAAACCAGAAGAGAAAGAGAGATGCCAATTCTTGCTTTGGGGACTATTCTCAACCAAGGGGGGAATATGGCTTCCTACATGGCAGGTGGAAGTGTGTGAGTAGGGGTGGGTGGGGAAGTGGAGAGTGGGGCATGAAATGACCGGGGGAAGGGCTGGCATTAACATTAGTGGTCAGAGCCTAGCAATACTGAAGGCCCTGGAATGCACTGGGCGATCTCACACTGCAAAATGCCAGTGGTGTTGGGATCAGTTTTTTATTGCTGCTGTAACAAAACCACTTGGAGACTTAAACAACACAAACTTAGAATCTTAAATTCCTGTAGGTTGGGAATTTCACATGGGTCTCTGACGGAAAAGCAAAGCATTAGCACACTGATACTCATCTGTAAGCTCTAGGAGAAAACTCACTTCCTTGCCTTTCCCAGCTTCAAGAAGTCACCCATATTCCTTGGTGTGTGGCCTCCTTCCTCTATCTTCAAAGTCAGCAATAGCGGGTGAGACCTTCTTCTCTGGGACCACTCCACTCTCCTCTTCTGCTTTAAGGACTCTTATGATTATTGGGCCCACTTTGGGTGCAGTCCCCATCTCAAAGTCAACGATTAGTAACCTGAATTCCCTTTGCCATGTGACCTAAAACATTCATAAGTTCAGTGATTAGGGCATGGACACCTTTGGGGCCATCATCCTGCTATCATATCACCCCCACTGAGGACCACTGGAGGACATTACACAATTTTTGGTCCTTGGTAATTATCTTCTGTGTTAGATCTAATTACAGCGTTCAATAATTATGTGTGGAATATATAGTGTTCAATAATTATGTGTGGAATATATAAATAAGAATAGCATTTAAAACTTAGATTTTAGAAAGCTTGGAAGGTTATACCTCTTACATTAACAATGATCATCTCTAACACAGAAGATAAGGTCAGGACAGGAACTTGGAGAATGGTCTGAACTTAGAGAGATCTGAAATTTAAATACTCCTTTGAAATGCTCAGCACTCATTTCATTTCCATTTTCACAGGCCCATGGCCTCCATTCCCTTTTTCCATCTTTTGTGGCACCACTGGAAGCCATCAGGAATATCAGATCTCAGGCTTGGGACCCCCCCCCAATTGCAGCTGGAAGTGTTAGGCACAGGTAAAAATTAAGGTCATAGGTAGGCATGTTATTTCATCCAGCCTGGGCCATTCCTACACTTTGTTAGGTTTTTTTTTTTTTTTGCCATCCAAGTCTCCAATGCTGATATTTATTTAAGCTTCCAAGTGTGACAAATCTAACAGCATATTTACAGCTATTTATTACTAATGCAATCTTATAAAAATCAACTCTCTATAAAAATCACATATTCTATGAACCCAGGAAGTGGAAAGAACTCATCATTTCCTATGCATGATTTTGTTCCTCAAATAATAACAATAGCTATTACGGCTACCATTACCAAGTGCCAGGTGCTTCATGCACTATATTTTATTTGTTACTCATTGAAAGCCTATTTAGTTTATATCAATATTCTCAGTTTACATTGTTGAGCACATAGCAAGTAAGCATAGTTAGAATTGATCCCAACTCTGCCAGCCTCCAGGGCATGCCCAGGCCTGTGAAAATGGGTTAGGATGAAGGAGCAGACATAGCCCAGACTATCGTATATCTTAGGGTGAGGATAATTGTCCCATGTACCCTATAAGTTTCTCTTCACCACCCAGGTTACCAAGTGGGAGAGCAAAGCCTGCTTTATCTGCACTGAATGAACCTTATGACTTTCTAAGGAACATTTCTGATATCCCTGATACAAACTGCTAATCCAGATACCAGTGCCAAGACCTCAAACTAATTAGCCAAAAGAATCAGATTAGAACGGGGTTAATTTGGTGATCATTAAATGTTATTTACTATTTCTAGGGAGTTAAGGAGACTTAGATCTTTGTTTCAAAGAGTTCCCGCATTTACTAAACAATAGCATTTACTAATTACAGCATTCAATAATTATTGTGGAATATATAAATAAGAATAGCATTTAAAACTTAGATGCTTTAGAAAGTTTGGAAGATTATACCTCTTACATTAACAATGATCATCTGTGAGTGACAAAATTATAGGTAAATTTGTTTGCTTGTTTATCTGTATTTTCTATTTTTTTACATAATGAAGATTTTTTTCCCCACATGTATATCTTATATGGTGAAAAAAGCTTTTAAAAAGAGTATTTCATTAATCATTAGGTAAGTAAAATATAGGTGAAGAGAAAGCAAATCAAACAAGATGAATGAACTCTAGATTTGTGGAGAAGTTTACTATTTGGCAATCACATTCTGATTAAAATGTCACATAAAACAGATAAAATTTTGCCCACTATTGAGTTCCATATTAGGAAGGACAGATTTGGCTTTAGGGAGAAATTATTTTCTTATTAAATAGTTAATTCCTTAACCTAAGAGATTTGCTGTTAAATATTTTCAAAAATGATACTTTTTTTTTGAGAAAGCAGGATTTATTGAGAGGACAGAAAAGCTCCCACAGTGGGAGGAGACCCGAAGGGGTTGCCCAATAATAAAACTTGTTTAAAAAAAAAACTTCAAATTAAAAGAAAATCTTCAGTTCTCATGTATTTTGGCCATTTAAAATCAAATAAATGTTCTGGCATCATATTTTAAAAGCTATACAAATATGTTTATTTATCTAAATAAACATCGTATACAATATATACTATGTTCTATATTACATATTCTTTTTTTTTTTTGAGTTGGAGTCTAACTCTGTCACCCAGACTGGAGTGCAGTGGCTGCTCCCGGCCACTGCAGCCTCGACCTGCTGGGTTCCGGCGATCCTTCCGCCTCAGCCTTCCAAGTAGCTGGAACTACAGGCGCGCGCTACCACGCCCGGCTAATTTTTGATTTGTTGTAGAGATGAGGTCTCGCTAAGTTGCCCAGCTGAGTCTTGAACCTGCGGGCTCAGGCAATCCACTCACCTCAGCCTTCAAGTACATATTCTTTATTATGAAAGTCTATTATAAATTATAAATGTATATATATAAGTATATTACATACATTAATATAAGCAAACACATGTAATATACAAACATCTGTTAACAAATAGAAGCATATAAATAGAAACTATAAACACATACACATACACATAAACACACAAAACAACGATGACAGAACCCAGTCCCAGCAGCACATAACATTGAAACATCATGGGATGACAACCAGACAATCCTGGTCTCAAATCTTATCTCTGTCACTCTAGCTTTACAATTTTGGGCAAATGACTCAGCCTCTTTGAGTCTCTCTCCTCATCCTAACACTTAGGCTAATAATACAACACTTAGGCGAATAATACTGACTCCCAGGATTGTTACAAAGATTAAGTGAGATGATGTGGGGAGCAAGTGAGGAGCAGAACAGATGCTTGATCACGGGAAGCTGCTGCTTCCCTTTGTTGTAGTGACTCCAAATTCTATGTTCTTTCTACCATACCACCCATGACTCAGATCTATGTTGCTCACAGTACCTTCTTCTACATCTCTATCTGGTAAGATGCTTTGCACCCCATTCTGCAGGTGCCTAACTGGGGGGACGATATCTACACTGGAACGCACACCTCGTTGGCATACATCTGCAGACTTCAATACTTCCTTGACAGCCTGGGCAGGTAAACCCATGAGTAATAAAGGCAACCAAATAAATCACTTGCCTTTTGATTTCTCTCTTAGTTGTCTGTTTATTACTAACAGTTTATTTTTTTCTATTTAATAAACATTGCAGGCTTCCTGTTCTTATTTCTTAAATTCTACTTTTTACCCAAAGAAACTCAGAAGCTACCATAGCATCTAAAGATCTCCCAGCAATTAACAAATGCAGACCCTTTGTCTTTTTGACTAATTCCTGCCCATTAACTCATATTTGCTGGTATTTGTAGTTAGGTCAACATTTCACTCAAATAAAACTCTTATGAAAATATCTGGAATGAGGAGATGGAAAGACAATAATGGCTTTCTTCAAAATACCTTCTCATTGTTCACGGAATTGATATGGATCAACAATTAGATGCTGCTGCAAAGTCATCGTCCTTCCAGCAATTACATACTGAAACACCCCATCATAACATGCTAAGTGGGATAGGAACACCAGGTGTGTAAAAGGTGGAGCGGTGAATAGGAGATTCATGACAAATAATACATTTCAGTCAGTCTGTGCTATCACAAAAGACTCAAAAGTGAAGGTAGTTCCACGTAAACAACTGGTTGAGCTGAAGGAATTGCAAAGGATCAGGACGTGGTCAGGCCCTAATCCTGTCCTGATGCCCTTGAGCAAGAGCACAGCCTTCCCTGTGGAGAATGGGGACCAGACATCACCCACTCTGTGATTTGAGCTTGTATTATTACACACTTGTGGCAGGTTTTTAACCTCACAAGCTGTCAGCGTACTTATCTACACATATCAAAGGGGAAAAGTGTCCTTAGCTTTCGTAATTTATCGCTAAGAGTTGCATAAAGGTGTATAGGATTGCCTTGTTATTGTGCAAGTCCGTTGTCTTATCTATAAAATAGGGACGAAAACACCTTGCTCATAGGGTTGCTGGAGGCCTGAATGAGACATGATGTTTGTCCTGTGCCTAACACAGTAATGGGGACCCTGGACATTTGTAATAAATTGTGACGGTTAATTTTCTGTGTCAATTTGACTGGGCTAAGGGATGCCCAGATAGCTGGTAAAACATTTCTGGGTGTATCTGTCAGTGCATTTCTGTAAGAGATTAGCAATTGACTCAGGAGACTGAGTAAAGAAGATCACCTTCACTGATATGGGCGGATATCATGCAATCCATGGAAGGTCCAAATAGAACAAAAAGGCAGAGGGAGGGTGAATTTGTTCATTCTCCTTAAACTGGAGTATTCATTCTCTCCATTCTCTCCTGCCTGTGGACATTGGTGCTCCTGGTTCTTGTGCCTTCAGATTCAGAAGAATTACACCACTGGCTTTTCTGGTTCTCCAGCCTGCAGATGGCAGATCCTGGGATCTCTTGGCTTCCCAAATCCCATTAGCTAATTCACAAATTCTGTCTCTTTCTCTCTTGCTCCTTCTCCCTCTTCCTCTCTTTCTCTCTCTCTTTCTCTTTCTCTCTTTCCCCCTTCCTCTCTCTCCCTCTCTCTCTCTATGCATACACACCACACACACACACGCACACATATATAAATATACATACATACATATACACACACATATATATCTCTCATTGATTCTGTTTCTCTGGAGAACACTAACGCATACATGGTTGCATTCTTATTACCACAGAAGAGAACTCAGTCATTGAAAATGCAACTATCTATTATAAAAAGATTAGCTACCATTGCCTCTTTCAACCAAACATGAATTCAACAAACACTAGTATGTATTGTGTTCCAAACAATGTTATTCTAGCACTGGGGCTACAAAGACTATGACACAGTTTCTGTCCTCAGAGAGTTCACAGCCTTGAGAGAAGACAGCTATAGAAATCCTTTAATACTGAGAAGTACTACAAGGGGGTGAAGGTCCCCGGGTGTAATGGAAGCAAAAGGGAAAGCACCCAGCCCTATCAGAAGAGCTGAGTTCTGAAGGATGGCAGCTGTGGAGGAGAGCTAGGCACTCCGGATGGAAGTCACCGTACATGCAAAGGCAAGGATGCAGAAAGCGTCAGGGCATGCTGAGAGCAGAGTGTGGCTCAGAGGACCCACAACCAGGCAAACCCACTGCCTAAAGGTTGAGGCCGGATATAAAAATGAAGGAAGGCCGGGCACGGTGGCTCACGCCTGTCATCTCAGCACTTTGGGAGGGGGAGGTGAGAGGATTGTCTGAGCCCAGGGAATTGAGATCAGCCTGGGCAACATGGGGAGACCTTGTCTCTACAGTTAAAACCAAAACCGAGACCAAAACAAAACAACAAAAAACTAGTTGGGTGTGGTGACACGCATCTGTAATTCCACCTACTTGGAAGGCTGAGGCAGAAGGACTGCCTGAGCCCAGCAAGTTGAGGCTGCAGTGGCATGCCACTGCATTCCAGCCTGGAGTGTGACTCCGACACTCCGACTTAAAAAGAAAAAGAAAAGAAAATGAGGGAAGCAGAACACAAAGAAGTTCCAATGGAGTAGCAGTGGAGTACTTCACTACTAGTGAGGTTCTGCTGAAAGTCCTAGTTTCTTTGCCTAACTTCTGCTCATTAAAATGACTTTGTTAAGCAATAACGCTTTAATTCCACTTTCTTAAACATTAACGGTCATTCAGTTAGTTTTCCACATATACATATTTTTTCATAGCTAAAATTATAAAAGTATATATTCCACTTTGGAGTTCCTTACCTCTACAATCTTTCTCCATGACCTGAATTTATTTTAAGGCAAAGATCCATGGCTTCAAAACATTTGAAAACAACTTTTCAACATCACAATGTTGAGAAGTTCACAAATACAACTAATGACACGCAGTTCTTTCTTTCCTGTTAAGAGCTAGTATAATACATTCTCAGACATTTTTGCTAACTGGAAACACTCCAAATATACGAGTGTGTGTGTATGCATGTGTGTGTGCAAACGTGTGTGTGTGTGTATTTTACAACACATCCCGAATCTGACCACTTCTGGAAGTCCCTACCACGATTACCACCTGGTCCATCACTTTCTGCCTGATAAGTGCAATAGCCTCTGAGTTTCTGGTCTCTCTAACCCCTTTGCCTTCATTTGAGTCTGTTCTCAACACCACAGCTGGAATGACCCTGCACAAAACATCAGAACATGTCTCTCCTCTGTGAAAACCTTCCATATGGTTCCCTGTTTCAGAGCAGAAGACGGTATCTCTACAGAGGTCTTCAAGATCTATAACCTCCCATCTCTACCTTGCCTCTCTGACCTCACCTGTCTTGCTCAAGTCTCTCCAGTGATACCTCAAGGTCTTGTCCTTGGTCTTCCCCTCTGGGATGCTTTTTTTTTTTTTTAACACCAGATATCCACATAGACTTAAGATAGCTCCCTCCCTCCCTTCCAGTGTTTGCTCAAATATTATTATCTTCCAGGAAGGGCTTCCTTACCACCTTCTTTAAACTTGCAACCTCCCTGCTCCCCAGAACTCTCTCTTCTCTGCTTCATGCCTTTCTACGACCTACTCGTCTTCTAAAAATCCTATCTTATTTACTTATTTTAGCTTGTTTATCATATGGCTCCCTCGTCCAGAACACAGTTTCCTAGAGGGTAGGAATTCTTACCTCTTTTGTTCCCTACTGCACCCCAGATAGACCCAGTTGAGGTCTGGGGACAGTGCAGAAAGCAAATCATCTGTCATCCTGTAGAGGGAATGGATCTCACTGGACACAGTATCTGTGTGCCCTTTTCCCTGGTTCACATTGGTCACCTAAAAAAGTTTTGGAAGCAGGACACTCTCTATGCAGCACCATCATAAAAAAGTAAAGCAGTGGGCAATAATAGAGCCCACGAGTAAAAAAAACAACAACAACACAATAGCGGGCTTGGCTGTCATCTTTGTTCTTGGGTCACATGAGTATTTCAGACACATTTTGAGGATCTGTAGATGAATGAGTGGGGACATCATTTGCTTTGATTCTCCAGAGACTCATTCAGTTAGCCTTTATCTGGGAAACAGTGTATTATGTTTGCAGAATATCTGAGAGAGGAGTGACAAACACGAGTTTGTGAAGACAACTCCTTCGTGTAACAGGAATAGGAATTGATGGATGGGTTCCGCCAGGGTGACTGATCATCATTTCTTCTGCCCAGATCCACCAGCTTGATTTTACTGTTGACATTTCTCAGGCGCTTCTCTCTGTCACAGGTTAATTGGAACTGGGACCTAGATAGGGGCCTCTGAAACTCATTATTCTGCATCATGAATGTGCTTTGTGTGAAGATTTACCAGAGGTGAGATTCCAATTATACTCTCAGTGATGAACATCCGGAAATGTTCACTGGGCCAGGAGGAAGGTTCTCAACATCCAAGGCAGCACGCGTGAAAATGACATTCAATATTTCTTTCGGTGCCAATAGTAGATAGTTGCATGTAAAACTGAGATAACTGAGTGCAAAGCCTGGGCCATTCTGTAAGCCCAATCAGGAGAAATATTACCTGCAATTAAATGACTAATGGATGCTAGCAGGAATAAAGATGTTGGCTTCCTGTACAACAAACCCTCTCCCTTACAACTGTTTTCCTCTTCTGTAATTTTTGACTAAAATGGTAAAGCGGGGGCGGGGGGGAAACCACTTCAAAATAGAGGTGGAACAGTCAATCTCTGTGGCCATGGTATGCAGAAAGCCCTGAAGGAAAGGCCTGTTTCCATGGCAAAACATGACCACCACATTATCTAGTGTTACAAAGGAACACGACAGGCAGCAGGAGAAACACAGCATCAGTAGAGGTGGCCTCTAGACATAAAGATGAACCATAAGAAATATCATAGCACCTTTAATTTGGGATCAAATAGATGCTTTTAGAATTGATATTAAAATACAGAACTGTCAAAAGTAATTTGTACTTAACCTAAGCAAGTGATGGAAGGTTGTAGAAGATTTTTGAAGATAGATTCAAAGAGAAGTTTCAGAAAAGTCATGGCTTACATCAATTTTCCATTCTTTTTTTTTTTTTTAACCTTATATATTGATTAGTGCTACTGTCTTGGAGTGAGATAGATTAAAAAACAAAACAAAACCAAAAGTTGCTGTTTTAAAAAAAGATTTATGATACAAAATGCACATGAAGGTTGCAATAAAGCTAGGAACCCACAGTGAAAACTCAGCCTCACAAACCTCATTCCTAGTAGAATGTTTTTGCAAAATTCTGGTGCATGGCATTTGTTCAAGAAAGGAGTAAACAAGGTTTACTATAAATCCTTTTAAAGGATGGTGAATTAACTATTGAGTGCTTATTGTATTATAAGTGCTGTGATAAAACATTGAGAGCAAAGCCCTCCCAGGCAAGATGACAGTTGAGTGGGAGAGATGGCTGAATGTGAGTAAACACAATTCTGCTGGTAGGGAACACAGGCCTTCACACTTAGTGTGCAATTGAAGCAAAGGGCAAATTACCTCAGTGCAGGTTTCAGGGAAATGGCATGGATGCTGAGTTGTGTCTTGAAGGGTGAAAAGGAGTTCACTGTTCTTCTGGAAATGGAAGGGTCTGGGAAAAGTGATGGGCGTTTGGTCTGGCCGTATGTAGCTAATCTGATCAAGTAACCTGCGTACATTTCATCCTCAGAAGCCATTGTCTTGCCGGGAAACTGTGCTCCAAACTTTTTTGTTTTTTAACTCCAAGAAACATCATTTTATTTTTCATGAAAGATGTGGCCCACAAAACTTCACTAACATAAAAATATTTTGTTCATTTTCCCACTTCTTTTAATTGGAAGCTTCCAACCAGAGCTTCTGAAAAAGCAAGGACCACTATACTGAGTGATACAATTCTAGCTAAGCGTGAACAGATCTGAAATTTTGGATGGCCAGGGATGCTTCCCTATGCTGAGATGTGGGCATTTTAGGGGAAACATTCAAGAAAGCTATGGGTGATCTAATGCCCGGGACACTAAGCCGCGAATCGCCATCTTGGGCACAAGGGCTTCACACATGTTTTGATTTTCCTACTTCCTGGCAGCTCCTTCCTGTGTCTCTGGCTCCTTACTCTCTCCCCTCTTGAGGAACAGCCTTTAGAATTTGATGGTTACAAGCAAAAGAAGCTTCTGCTTAACCTGGAAAAGGGACTTTATTGGAAAGAATGGGGGAACTCACCAGATGGAAGGAAAATAAAAATCAGGTTTAGAAACAGTAGGCAAAGGGTCGTCAAGGAGTCCAGGCTGCAGGAACTGCTGGGAAATCTTTTCAGATGCCCCATAGGACCAATCAGCTCCAATATTTTTTTTTTTTTTTGGTCATTTCATTCAAATTTCTACAGATTCTCCCATGGGCCATGTGGTTTGCTCAGCCTGTAATCCCGCGCTTTGGGAGGCCGAGGTGAGTGGGTTGCCTGAGTCCGTGGGCTCAAGACCCGCCTGGCAACTTGGCAAGATCTCATCTCTACAATAAATCAAAAAATTAGCAGGGCATGGTAGCGCGCTCCTGTAGTTCCAGCTACTTGGAAAGCTGAGGCGGAATGATCGCCGGAGCCCAGCAGGTCGAGGCTGCGATGGCCGCAAGCGGCCACTGCACTCTCTGGGCGACAGAGTGAGACTCCAACTCAAAAAAAAAAAAAAAAAGAGGCGGAGATCTGTTACCCTAGTGGAAATCAGGTTGCTGCATTGAAGGAAATCCTTTCCCCGCCAAGAGGGTCCTCTTTCTAGAGCCAGGGCGACATCTTTAGAGCAAACTTCCGTGCAGGAGTCCTGATGATGTCTCTTTTGAGCATGATGGTCAAAGCAGCAGTTTCTGGGATGGTCAAGGAGAGACAACCCATGCTTCCTAAAGCAGTCAGAACACATGGCTGGGAAAAGCTGTGCTTTACAGACCCACATGGTAACAGCATGACAGCACCATACAGCTAAGGAAGGGGAAACTGCAGTCTATGTGACAGGCAGGAGCCACCTTTGAGCATTTTGGGAGTTTCAGGGTGGTAAATTTCTTCTGGGCTTGTTGATGTCTGGAATATGGTCTTCCCATGATGAAAGTCAAATGGCAAGGAGAGTCAGTATATATGAGAAACCTGGAAAACTCTGTCCCAGGAGATGACAGGATGACAGCATTGCAGAGCTGAGTTCTTGCGTGGATTAACGAATTCACTGGTTCTTGGGTGGATTAACGAATAACCTGGTTCTTGGGTGGATTAACGAATTCACTGGTTTTGGGTATGGAATGTGTGAAATGGCATGTTGCTTATGCCATGCACACAGTCCTCAAGTTACATAAATTTTATAAACCATTATGAAACTCTGCAGGAATTCATGTGGTAGAGGTGAAGATGGAATCAATTAAAGAGTAAATAGAAAAACAAATTCCTTAAGCCCATCTGGGTGGCCCCATCCATCAAGCAGTGATTGTGATAGAATAAGTCTACTGATTTCCTCACACCATTCACATTCTTTATTCTGAAACAATTGTTCCAGTGTGTTCCAGGCCATGCTTCTCAACTTCTTCCTGAGCTTCCAGCTTTTGGATCTCATGACTCACTTTCCTGTTTGGCGTTTTACCTTTGCACCTTACCTTAGGACTTGCTTTCTGGCTTTGACCTTTGCTTCCCTCCTTGAGTTTGACTCCAGTTTCCACCAGTTACTACTTTAAGCTGTCTTGATTAGCACCACAGGTTATTGGGATTGCTTTTGAACCCTGTAATTTGAATGACAAATGCTCCATTCAGGTGCCCTGACCCCTTGAGAGGATCCAGGCAATGACTAAAAATGCCCATGTTGCTCAAATGTCAATTCTGCAAAGGCAAGTTCAGTGGGGAGTCATCCCTCTGCCCCCTTGCGTGTTTTTTACTGTTTATGTATAAACACTTTAGTTTCCAATAATTTCTTTCCCTCCTTTTACCATTTCATTAAACTGCCAGGCAATATTTTTGTGTGCTTTTGAAAAGCTCTGTGAAGGCTGCTTCCAGTGATGGGTGAAATGATTTCTAAAAATAACCTGCAAATCAATTTGTTCAGCTTGTAAAAATCTTGATGAAGAAAGGTGGCATTAAATGTGCAAAATAAAAAACGCCCTTTTAGTTTAGAGTATGTTACTAATACTCTGTGAAAAGAGCCCTGGATTTAGAGCAGGGCAAACCAGGGCTTGATAATTCTGGCTTCAGGGATGATTGACTGAGTGGCTTTAGCAAGTCATATAACTTCTCCAGAACTCCAGTTTCCTTGACTGCAAAATGAAGGAATAACATCTCCCTCACTGTACTGTGGTAAAAGCAAGATGAGAGAACAGATGAAAATGTTGCTAACCGGATGCTGAGTATCCTTTGGTAGACTTTGTACATTTTTATTCATCTGAATTTGAAAGCAAAAGCTAAGCGTGATTCTAAGTAGTAACTGGGGCCTATGGAAAAAGCTTTAGAGGTTTTTCCTTTTTAAGACAGTTGCATTTCAGTTAAGTTGATTAGAAAGCACATTTTCCTAGAATGAGTTTTGTTTTTATTTTCATTTCAAGGACACAAATCAGAATGTGTTCCTGGTAAACAGCTTTCATTTAGGAAATATACTAGGAGTGCATTTGCAGAAGTTATCATTTCACTTCTGAGTCTCTTATCAGTCCTCTACATACACGTCTTTCTCAAAGACAGAGGAATGTCATTTATTTTGCATGTTTTCCTGATGTCATGCTCACAGCTCTCAGAATTTAAATTTTTTTTTGGTCCGTTAGTTGAATAAATTCAGTCTCATAGTCATAGGCTCAAATTGTTACTGCTACTACTTAGTATATGATATACATTAGATCAGGTTAAATCTTACATAAATGTGAGACTTTAAATTCTATGAAACAAATTAATGTATATTTATCAAAACTATACATTTATAATGAAAGTCCCATTATTGAGAGAAATAACTAACATGTTGAACACTGCATCAATCCTAGCTATTTTTCTAATTGTTTTACTTATATTTCTTTATCACATTTTCAATACAACAAAATGAAACAAATATCACCATTGCCATTTTACAGACGAGGTAACTGAAGCTGAGGAAACAAATTAAGTGGTCTAAGTCACAAGTGGTATAGCTTTCCTTACTTCCCAGAAGTGCAGTGGTTACTCTGGGCTGATGAAAAAGATGAAAAAAGGGCAATTAAATCAATCACTTCTCCTTTAATTTTGCAAAGTCTTGAGCTTTTCCCAAAAGGTCATGATTTTAGTTTATCCAATTTAGTCTCAATAAGATTGATATAGCCCTGATGACTTGATATTCTCATTAGTAAGAGGAACTAGTGGAAGTTTGGGATATTAAGGGATTATTGGACACTTCTTTTGACATATCTGACTGATGCTCAGAATATTCATTCTCCTAAAAAGTAGGGTAGTGTGATATCTGACATCTTGTTTGTTACAATTTTCAGGGAGTAAACGCCACAGGTCTGTTGACATGACAGAGAAAGGGCTTGTCAGTGTGGCACACCTAATGTCATCTTTATCGTAAACAATGGTTTCTACTGTTGGCCATGTCCGATATGTCAGGCCATCTAGTGGATCTGATGTTTTCTCCTGCCCAGTATCCACCACTCTTCTTTTTTGGAAATAGCACCTTGAGTGTCTTGGTGGATCCATCTGTGATGGTCAATTTTATGTATCAATTTGAAGAGACCAATGGGTGTCCATATAGCTGGTTATAAATTATTTCTGGTTATGTCTATGAGGGTGTTTCTGCAAGAGATTAACATATAAATGGGTAGACTAAGTAAAGCAGATGACCCTCTCCAATTTACCAGTGGGTTGGTACATCATCCAACCCATTGAGGGCCTGAGCAGAACAAAAAGGCAGAGGAAGGAGCTGGGATCTTGACCTTCTACTGCCCTCATTGCTCCTGATTCTTGGTCCTTCAGACCCAGACTGGGATCTATATCATCAGAACTCAGATTGATGGGTCTTTGGACTGTCCTACCAGCTTTCCTGGGTCTCTGGCTTGTAGATGACAGATCATGAAATTTCTCAGCCTCAGTAATTGTATGAGTAAATCTTTCTCCTTCTTTGCACGTGCGCGCGCACGCGCGCGCGCGCGCACACACACACACACACACACACACACACACACACACACACATCTATTGGTTCTGTTTCTTTGGAGAACTCTAACATACCCTCTCTCATATTGTGAGCCCATTTGAATTGGGATGGGAGGGACCCCAGGATACCACCCTCAGTTTCCTGAGGACACAGGACTCAGACATGTTCACGTATCCCACCTCCAGGCTACAGGGACTGGCAGGATGTTGGGTACTTGACTCAAACTAGTCAAATGCTGAGATTGTTGGGGGAACCACTGGGAAGGAAGAGTTGGCTTTCCTTTGGGGGTGTTACGCTGATACGAAGTAAGCTAAAAGCTGCTGGTGGCTTTCTTGTTTACAGCACAAGGAACCTGCCGGAGAATAAAGCCAACTAAGAGAAAAGCAAAGTTGAGAGCACAACACCTACAGAAAAAGGCAAAGGCCAAATGATACTGCTTGATACCTCCTGAGATTTAGCCATGCCTGAAGCCACTGGACAATTCATTTTCATAAGCTAATGTATTTTTTCTTTTGGCTTAAATGAATATGAGTGATTCTGTTGGCTTTTATATGTTCAATCTGGTTCCAAGCCCTTTTTCTCTATTATTCACTAGCTAACACTACCTGATGCTGAATAATAAATGTGCACAGTGGCTCTTGATAAAATTGAAAAGGGTGAATTGGCTGAAGTACAACCACCACCACAGGAGATCTGTTTCGTGTGTGTGTGTGTGTGTGTGTGTGTGTATGTGCGTATATGTGGTGCTAGCAAAAGAAAAAGTGTCACACTCAAACAACAAGGTCATGTGACAATTCTTTAAGTAATGAATATCTCTGAAGCTGTCCAAAATAATTTCAGACACCAGAAGCCAAGCAGAAGAAGACATTCCATTCAACTGTAGTCCATTGGGAACACCGGAACATTCTTCTTCTTTGGTGTAACCAAAAAAGAATAAGAGGAGCCCTCGCAAATGTAGGAAGCACTGGCATGTAAGGGAGACTTTTTTTTTTTCCATTCCAACCGAAAAGGAAGTTTAAGAGCAAGAGGTCTCAGGACAGAATAATGCTCAGTGTGACAGTATTATAACTCCCTGAGACTCTCAGTAGTGGGGTTCCTGCAGGGAAGGGCCAGGCTGTGAAATCTGCCCTTGTGGAGTGGAGCAAAGAGAGGTGAACAGAAAACGTGACTAGAAAACTAAGAAAAAGGCCATACAGAACCAGTCCTTGGAAAAGCAGGGCTCAAGGTGATCCGAAGACCACCCTGAGGGTTGTGTTCATTCAACCATGGTCATCGATGGATGTCTATCACGGTTTTGCCTTATCCAGGTACTCTCTATTCTACACTATTACTTACCTAGTACTTTTCTTTAAGTGGATTCACTTTTCTTTCACTTAAATATTTCCTTGTTGATTCTAGGCAGTAATGTTTGAGAAAAAAATGGGTCTTATATATCACATACACTATTTAAAATATATGTTAAAATAAGCACATAATCATTAAACATGTTTGTCGCACCACCATGGATCTTTTCAAGTGCCACTGTAGTAACTAATCACTCCTTGGAAAGCAGTAGTATATAAACAACGACTGGACTTCGCATCAAGGACAATGAGGACAAAAATTTCTCCCCTTGAGATGCTGCTTTGCCCATGGAGCCTCTGAGTGTCAGTGCTGTTCTCATGAAAGCCTCTACCCCTCCTCTGCTCAGAACACCCCAACATCTTGGCTTTATATTACAAGGGAAAATGGGTGTGAAGACAAAGCCTGGAGGTAGAAAGACGAGTAAACCGTCAATAATGTGGAGCCTTTCACATTATTGTTAACTTCTGTCTACAAAAAGGGGTAAAGAATGACTAAGGAGTTCACTGAATCAACCTCTCTCTAAAAGCAGCAGATACCAAATGCCATATTCATATCATAAATAAAGGGCAATTATGTACAAATAATTAAAGTATAATTTTAGGCTGAGTGCAGTGGCTCACACCTGTAATCCCTGTACTTTGAGAGGCAGAGGCTAGAGGATTGTCTGAGCCTAGAGTTTTGAGACCAGTCTGGGCAACTTGGTGAGATTTCGTCTCTACAATAAATTAAAAAATTAACCAGGTGTGGTGGTGCACACCTGTGGTTCCAGCTACTTGAAAGACTGAGATGGAAGGATCCCCTGAGCCTAGTAGGTTGAGGTTGTGGTAGCCATGAGCATGCCACGGCCCTCCAGACTGGGGCAACAGAGTGAGATTGTGGAGGGGGGTATAATTTTAAAATTCTTTCAAGGCTTGGTAGGAAACCACATTAAACAGAAACAAGTCTTTTATCTTTAAAAGCCGTGAACTATCTTGCAAAGTCACAGGAGTCATCACTTAAACTCTGGGAATAGACTTTTTAAGACAAATTTCAGCATGTTTTTTTCCATCTGGATTTTACAGACACTAATAATGATCTCACTAGATTTTCATTTGAGTCATGCTTGAAAAAAATGGGACTGTAATTTAGATGTTGTTTGAAGATGAACTGGAATAGTATAAGACAAAACTGAAGCCACCTTATTAAAGCTTTAATTTTATTCTTTTAATTCTATGTTTTAGTTTTACTGTGGATAAAATATGCCACTGGTAAAGAATAAAACATGGTTTTCTTTTTGAATTGTAAGAAAAATATTTTTTTTAGATTTTGTGGTTTCACAAGGCATAATGTCTTCTCATTCTTCTAATAATCACTCTTTATCTTCCCAGCCTGCTTTATTATTTTTCCTAGCACTTGTCACTATCTTATTTGCTGTGTTTATTGTCTCTTTCCTTTACTAAAATGTAAGTTCTATGAGGACAGGGACTTTATATTCTTTACATAGTCTCCTCAGAACCTAGCCAAATTGCCCAGAACATAGAAGGCACTCGACAAAAATTTGTTGGATGAATGAATGCTGACTAGTGACCAAAAGTTTACAATGAGCGATTTCTCTTATTTTTTAAGCTCTGTCCACCAGTTAATGGATCTGAAAAATACACGCTTGTTAGCCATTTGACCTTTGGGAAGTCACTTACCCACACAATCTCTAACAAGTTGAATTTCTGTTTATAAAATGGGGACACCATCAACATACAAGGCATTTGTGAGAATAAAATGAGGCAATAGCCACAAAGCTGTTGGCCTCTCTATATACACAGCCAGGTCTCTACTTATCTGCCTATCTATGCATGAATGCAGTCTTTTGACACAGAATCCAGCCCATGGTAGATGTACCATGTATGCTTATTAGTTTATTCATTTTTTAATTTTAATTTTGTTACCAAATGTAAATGTTTCTCTTTAAGTATTCTAAAACCGAGAGCAAGAAACCAGTAGATAAAAACATTGTCTTCATCTACCTAAGACTCTTACTCTTTGTAGGTCTTCAATATAAAGAGATTTAAAAACATAGTATTCTCCCCAGACAAGTACGTTTAGAAGACTAAAATAAGAATGGGACGTTGACAAGACTGATAAGCACTGAAGTCACCTTTTTTGTCCCTCCTAAAAGGTCAGTGTTGTTTTTAAGATGCTATTCACGTACAGAAGACAGTGAGGAATTTGATTTTTAGAAAGGTGATTTCCAAGGCACTCTCTCTCTCTTTTTTTAAAGCCTTCTCTTTCACTCTTTAACTTTCTCCCATGCCCCCCTCTTTCTACCTTTGATCATTAAATTAAAATTAAATTAAACTTTTGCTTGTTTTCCACACATAAGATAAATAACTAAAAAATTAAGTAGGTCAGGCAGAGGAAAGAAATGGTCAATAGACATTTTCTTAGCTGAATGCATATTAAATCCGTTTCAAATTAGAATTTTCAAGTTTTCACTACTACGGCAAAATGAATCGGTTGAACCATAAAAGAGTTGCCCATTAAAACATGGTTATCTAGGATTCTCGTTAAAAACAAATCCGTGAATCATTACATTGTTCATTCTAAATAAACATGTTTTGAAAACATTAGAAAAATAACGACCTATTTGCACAGGAAAATAATAAGTGATGATATCTCAATAGACAGGTTAGAGATATTTTTGCAGAATATCATCTTAGCAATTGGCTCTATCACTTTCCATTCATTTTCAAAGCCTCAATAAGAGGTATTTTATATGAGGAAAGGTCTACATCAAAATTTTACAGGATACATTTATGTAAGTATTTGTTCTCTTCACCAGTGGAGAAATTTTCCTCTACTTTAATATCTTTTAGAAAGAATTGATTTGTTATTCAGAGGGGAAGAAACAGAATATTTTTTCTAATACTTGTTCTATTGAGGATTTACAATTTATATTACTTTTATTCTCTGATAAAAAGAAAGCTGCAGGAAAGCTAACAGACTAAAGACTTTCTAAAAGTAAATGTTGACCAAAGGAAAAAGCAAGAACAGGGATTAGATAAATATGCACAGTGTGCACAAGGGCTAAAAATGCATATACTGAGAAACGCATGTTAAACTGTGCTTCTTTTAAAACACCATTTTTAGTAATTTAACATAAAGAATTCAGATATGCACAAAGATATACTGTAAAAGGATAATCATGCCAATATTGGTTGCAGAGGCAAAAAGTTGCCAACTCTTGTTTCCCACCCCGTTCAGGCAAAGGGAGACTATGCTATGGTGACAGAAAACTGAGTGTCTGAGGAGTTGAACCCTTTGGACTCAAGGACCAAACACAGCCAAGGGCAGGCATGGAGTAGAGTGAAAATGGAGTGAAAATGGACAAACTGAGTAAAAGACTGTACTAAGCCTGTCCTCAAGGTGGCTTCCCTCTTCTCCCTTCATCAAGGCTGCAGGATCCTGTCTGGAGAAAGTGAATGACCCAAGAGAAAAGGCCACTGGAGACCTACACTGGGGGCAAATAAAAAGGCCAGCCAGACACATATTTATTCTAGAGCAGTGGTTCCTGCTGGAATAGTGAGGTGTGGGTAGGGGGAGGCACTGGTGGGGAGATCTGGGGGACATTCCCTCCAAGACATTGGGAGATATTTTTGACTTCCATGACTGGTAGGGAATAATACTACTGGTAGCTAGTAGGTAGCAGCCAAGGAAGCTGCTATACATCTTACAATGCACAGAATAGCTCCTATAACAACAAATTGTCGAAACCCAAATGTCAACAGTGCCACTGTTAAAAAAAACCTACAAAGAGTGTGGCCCACAGTTAATACCTTTCTCATGTCTTCCTCATTCACACAGGACTTCAAAAGGCTCTTTTAGTTTTTACCCTTAAGTATAATTGACTGGCCTTTGGCTAGAAACTTGAGGAAAGCCCTTACAATGAAAGTCAGAGACTAAAATAAACAAACATTAACCAAATAAGAAAATAGTTGAGCTGGGCTTGCTCAGCCTGTAATCCCACACCTTTGGGAGGCTGAGGCGAGTGGATTGCCTGAGCCCGCGGGTTCAAGACCCGCCTGGGCAACTTGGTGAGACCTCATCTCTACAATAAATCAAAATGAGCCGGGTGTGGTAGTGTGCGCCTGTAGTTCCAGCTACTCAGAAGGCTGAGGCGTAAGGATCGCCGGAGCCCAGCAGGTCGAGGCTGCGGTGGCTGGGAGCAGCCACTGCACTCCAGTCTGGGTGACAGAGTGAGACTCCAACTCAAAAAAAAAAAAAGAAAATAGCTGAATCAGAAAAAAGGATTGGAAGAATCAAAAACACTTAAAAAGAAGAGCTGTAGTTGGCACAAGCAAATCTGAAATGCAATTTGGCATATCCAGCAAACTTGAAGCTGAACAAACCTGAAACTCAGCAATTCCACTTGTAGAGATTTATCTCAGAGAAACTCTTGTACATGTCACTAGGAGACATCACAGATTATTTGTAGCAGCATTGCCTGTTAGTAGCAAAAACCCTAGAAGCAATCTAACTGTTCATGAAAAACAAAATGAATAGATTAATTGTAGTCCAGTTATATAACTGAATGCCATAAATCACTTAAAATGAATGACCTAAGTATTGAGCTAAGTGTATCAAAACAGATAAACTTCACAAATATAGTGTTGATTTAAAAGAAGCAAACTGCAGAAGACCACAGTCATTATGACAAGGTTTAAGTTTGATACACTTTGTGTATTTACACGCAAAACTTTATTATATAGCCTTTGAGAATTTATACCGCCTACCAAATCTGTAAAACAATACATTTTAGCTATCTACCACACTGAAGATGGAAGAGTATATACAGAACTTCAAGTGTGGGATGTGTTATTTCTTAATCTGCATTTTGGGTTTAATGGTGCTTGTGATATTATTCTTTTATATCTTTGGTGTGTTTTAAATTATATTAAATACAAGCTACTTCTAATATCTTCAGAAAAATAAAAGAAAAGATTGCATCTAGTAAAAAATAATGTCTCATTCATGAAGTAGAAATTTAATACTAAAAATAGGGGTACACTTCATCTACAAGGGTACCTGCAAAATGAACATTTTTATACCTAACCTTGAATTGTACCCCACATCTTTAAAATAGAAAAAAACTAAAAATATATTAGTTCTAAGAAAATCTAATGTGTAGTAAAGCTACTACATGCTTTAAAATATACAATTAAAATGATAGGCTTTCTTAAAAAATACCTGTAATTTAATTTCAAATACATAATTTAAATTTAACCTCAATGACATCATTTTAAAATTGAGATTTTATTCTCTGATAACTGAGTATATAAGATAACTGGGTCATGTACCCATTTGGAAAGTTTCAGAGATAGGTTCTGATAGGTCAAATGCTATGCCTCGCTATTTTCTTCTAAGTGTTCTTAATACTAAGTATTGGGGTAAATTATTAATTGCTAAAAAAGAGTAACTGATTATATTTAAGGTATTTAGCAGTTATGATCCACAATAGTAACTCTAAGAAATTTAAAAAATCATGTTTGTTAGTGTTTTAAGATCTCATCAGTGAATTAAGTCTCTCAAATAAGCGACTGCATCAACAGCTTTTGAGACTGAAATAACTTCTGCAATTATTTAACAAATATCTTTTTCTTTGGCATTAATTTGTTCTGACTAGAGAACTCATTTGGGAATTGAGAAAAGCATAAAACGGTTGTCATTTTAATCATATAAATAAGTGATACAAGAAAAGTTGTGAGTGAGCTCCATAACTAACGTTTTAATTTCCTTCTACTGGCTTAGCTAAAATTAAATAGTCATTTTAGAAATATCGTATTATTATATAAGGTAGTGAGACATTTAAAAATCAGTTAGCTGGTTCAAATACTCATGTTCATTATTTTATAACATTTTAAACATACTTATTTTTACATATGTTTAGCATATTAGAATAAGCATGTTCATATTTTTAAGAAAAAGATCCTCAAAGAAGACATAGTTCAGGGTAAACTAGATGCCCAAACCTCACCATTATCCAATATATTCATGTAACAAAGCCTGCACATGTACTCCTTGAAGCTAAAATAAAAAGTTAAAATTTTAAAAAGGCACAGTTCATACTTTCCATTTTTATTTGCTTCATAAGTACTCATTTAAATTAGCTTTGGAAACTGAAAGGATAACTTTACAATCTTTTTTGATATGGTTGTAAAATTCATCTAAAAAAATAAATTTCTAATCTAATCATTTCTTCATACATGGTGTGTTCCCTCTAAAAGTGAAAACTCTGTACTTGAATATATGCTAATATATAAAGACCATGGCCCATAACAAAATGAATCAAAACAAAAAAGGACAAAAATGTTTTAATATGGAAAATTTTTTATTAAATTAAATTTCCCTGGCTAGTTATTAAAACTTATTTTATTTAAGTAATTTAAGTTTATTATAGCAAGTGTTTACAAGGTGAAGATGCTAACACAGGTTGAGCATCCCTAATCTGAAAATCCCAAATCTGGAATGTTCCAAAATCTGAAACATTTTGAGCACCGATATTATGCCATAATTGGAAAATTTCACTCCTGACCTCAAGTGACAGGCTGCAGTGAAAACACAGCCAAAACTTGGCTTCGTACACAAAATTATTAAAAAATTTGTATAGAATTACCTTCAGGCTATGTGTACAAGGTGTATATGAGAACATAAATAAATTTTGTGTTTGGATTTGGGTACCATCCCTAAGATATCTCATTGTGTATATGTACCTATTCCAAAATATGGAAGGATCTGAAATTTGAAACACTCTGGTCCCAAGTATTTTGGATAAAGGATACTCAATGGGCATAGTAGTGTTTGAAAAAATAAAATGGCAACCAAGAAGATGACCTCTAAGAAAAGATCTGTAAGATCTTCTTCAGCTTTACTATTTCATCCCTTCATCGTTAATGACTTCATTCATTTATTCATTTGTTCTTTCCTTATAGAGACTTCCTATGTGCTGTGCACTGTGCTAGAGAGAAACAAAATGAAATCTGCTTCAGCAACAACGCAACAGCCTGCAAGGTGTGAAGGGAGCACAAACACCAACCTCTAATCACATGGACTTCTTCACTCTGTGTTGGAGAAGGAAAGGAATCCTGCCTAGGTGACATGGAGCCCACATGTAGATACCTGTTGTATAGAAGCTATACCGTGGCTCTAGCATTTTTCTCACAAAGTATAGCACATCATGTTTCTGTTAGTTTACAGGGAAGACACAGAAGCACAGAGAGGTGACTGAACTTGCTGAAAGTCACAGAGCAAGTTAGAAGGTCCAGATCAGAATATACGTAATGTTTCCAACACATGTATTGAGAACCTGACAGGAAGAGGGGACAAGGAAGATGCATAAGAATCGGTTCTTGCCCAGAGGTGCTTAAGCTTTGGTGCTGGCAGTGGTTTGACTCGAGAGTTCTGGAATTATTGTATCTGGGAATTATTGTAACATCTGGTGTCTTGATATCTACTGTTGGGTCTCTGGGACTTTGGCAACACATTAACAAACCTGGGACAGCTTGGGGACCAGAACCCCAGGTAAAGTAAACCTGGGGCAACAAGTTCTGCTAGGCTGCAATCTGCAAAAGGCAAATTCAAAGAAGGATTTGTTTTTACCTATCCATCTGGCAAAAGTTTTAAAATAAGAATACTCAGAATGGAGAAATCGGCCTTTTCATCCACTGCTGTTGGAAATAAAAATTTATGTTTAGTTGTCAAAATTGCAGCATTATGTGTAATAGCTTACAACCAGGAATGATTATGTTCAACGGTAAGTGAATAAAGTTTCATTAAATTAAGGTTACATTCATGCAATGTTATGGTACATGAGGCAGTTTCTTAAGATTACTTAATGATCTGGGAAAGTATTCATCATCTAATGTTAATTAAAAGGCAGCATATTAAACTATATACTGCATAAACCTACTTTCCTGAAAATTACTGTATGCATGCACATCTATATTACAAGCACGGGAAGGGAATGTATCCAATTAATACTTGTGATTATTTCTGCATAGTGATGTTACTATCCTTTTTGTATTTTCCAAATTTTCAGCAAGGAGATTCCCTTAATTTCATAATCAAGAAAAAAATAACAGTAAATCCCATTTAATTTTTTCTGACCAGAATGATTCTCTGTGATGAACTGCCTGCTACTGACTGGTTTCAGGCCACAGTGAGTCGGTACCTTCTGTCTTGGATACAAGGATGGACTGGATAGACCCTGACCCCGAGCCCCATGACTCAAAACTTGTTTCACTGCTTACTGGCTGGGTCTTTTTGGGCGAAACATTTCTGAGTCTTTGTAATTTTATCTGTAAAATATGGCAATTGAGACCTGCATCACAGATGAAGTTTAAAGACAGCATAAGAAAAGAGGCTTTGAAAGCACTATATAAATGCAAGTTATGTCTTATGTGAGAGATAGCTAAAACAGAGCACAGACTCAAATCCCAAACGACCCAGTTCTTCGTTTTATGACATCAGTCAAATGACCGAACCTCTTTGAACCTTAGCCTCATAATTTGTCAACTGGAGAGATTACTGCCTTCTTCAGAAGGTTGATGGGAACGAAACACCTTATGCAGTGCTCAGGAAATGTAAGTTTCCTTCCATCCTTACACTTAACCTTTCCTCACTCCACCCTTACCCCAAGACAAGGATAGAAAATAAAAAAATTTTTTAAACCCTTCAGCGTCAGCACTTTCTGTTCTAATTTTAAAGCATATTTACTTTGATTTTTTGATATGTTAAAAAATGTATCGATTCTCTTCTTCCTTTCTCTAGTCTTTTATGGTTTGGAACAATAGCAAATACAAAGTAAGCAGAGTTTGGGAAAATCAATGTGAGGACTGTGGACAAATTTTATAGGGTCATTTGAGTCTGAAGTCTTCCATGCAAAGTTCTAAAACACTAAGCACTTCCCCTGAGAGTGGGGCAGAGTAGGAAGGGGGAACGTCCTTGCTTTGGTGGGCTGAAATTATCTCAGCGATTAGATCTCCTTAGATTTTGGGTCTATCTAAAAATACCTGTGACATTCTGTAAATGTGCAGAATTCAGGATTTCTCAGGCTTGGTTTCTCTGGTGTCAACTGACAACCACATGTCTTAAGTTTTGTTTCCTTTAATTAACCTTCTCCGTTTCAAATCAATTTTCTCACTTCCTCATGGTGTTACTGCTATTCTAAGGAATGCAGACCTCAGGGATCAACATTTCAAGACTTTGAAGGCTCATATGCCCCGCCTGGAAATTTGTACACAAATAGACTTCCAAGCACATCCGCTGTTCCTTCTGTATACCCAAACTTAAAAATTCAAGGGCCAGGATTAAAGTGTCAAGGGATTCAGCCCTAACTTTTAATATTGGACATCTGTCTTCCTTTTGTAAGACACTTTCTTCTGAGAGTTCTGATAATATTTGAGAAAGAGAACAACCCAATTAAGACCCTATTTCTGAGGAGATTTACCTATTAAGTGCTGATCTGTTGATGGGAAGGGATGATCCACACGCGAGGTGATGGCGAAGACAGATTAAAAAGGAAAAGGCAGATAAAGGACACATTGCAGCAGTCTCTACTGGTTCCCAGTCCATTTCCCTAGAATGTTAGTACTTCAGTGTGCTCCAGCTGACTTCTTTTTTTTTTTTTTTTTGAGTTGGAGTTTCACTCTGTCGCCCAGACCGGAGTGCAGTGGCCGCTCCCGGCCACCGCAGCCTCGACCTGCTGGGCTCCGGCGATCCTTCCGCCTCAGCCTTCCGAGTAGCTGGAACTCCAGGCGCACGCTACCATGCCCAGTTAATTTTTTGACTTATCGTAGAGATGAGGTCTCGGCAAGTTGCCCAGGCAGGTCTCGAACCCATGGGACTTCTAACTGCCAGGGCCTACCTCCCTTTATCTGAAGCCTAAGGAATTAGCACCCTCATACCCAGAAGCTCTCAATCAGTGACTGAGAGGAGTTGATACATAAACACTTTGGCTCCATTGTCCTTTGGGTAGAAGAACTCTGAGGTGAGTTGTATTAGTTTCCCATTGATGCAAGAAAAAAATTACCAAAAACTTAAGAGGTCTAAAGAAACACTAATTTATTATTTAACAGGTTCTAGAGGTCATAAGTTTAAGACGGGTTTCACTGGGCTGAAATCAAGATGTGAGTAGAGTTACCTTGCTTTTGGGGACTCTGTTTCTTTGCCTTTCCAGCACTTAGATGCTGTCCATATTCCCTGGCTCTTGGCCTCATCCCTCCATCTTCAAAGGCAGCAGTATTGCATCTTCAAATCTCTCTACTCTCATCTGCAGCCTCTCTTTTATAAAGACCCTTGAGATTACTTTGGGCCTACCCGGATAATCCCAAAATAATCTTTCCATCTCAAGATCCTTAATTTTATCATATCTGTAAAATCTCTTTTATCATATAAGGCAACATACTCATAGGTTCTGGGCATTAGGACATGGATACTTTTTTGGGGGGGCATTACTTGGTCTCTGGCATGAGTGTTTTATGCCATTTCCCAGTTTCCTCCCAAGGAAGATACTCTAATCAGCCCCACTAGTGATGGTTTTATAACTCACCCTTATTTGCTTGCTTTCTCTTCCTTGCTGACTTCCCTGCTGTCCTACTGGTGTTTTGCGGAACTCCCAAGTAAACTATGTGTACGCAAAGCTTTGCTTCAGGGTCTGCTTTTGGGGAATCCCAAACTAAAACAAGCATTATGAGGGAAGAAGCCCATGGTAGGTAGGGGGAGGAGTCAAGAAATATGGACTGATTCATTGTGGGAGAATGATAGCAATGGGAAGTCAGAGGGGCTCTCGTTTGCGGAGAGGATGTTGAGTTTCATTTTAGTTGTGCCATCAGGACCATAGAGTTGAAAACAATGGTTAAAGGGGAAGAGTGTCTCCTATGAGGTAGAGGCTTTGACCCATGATGGAAAATGTTGTGCTTTGAACTCTTTTTTCATTTCATGATAACTATTTGTTAATAAAATAAATGAGAGATCTAAGAGACACTGCCATCAGTGTCCAGAGGCAGGACTGTAAGCCCCAGAGGAGCTTGAAATGTTTAAAGCATCATCTCATATTTTCCCTTTCAGAAATCTTTTTCACCTTCTTAGTGAGCACTTTCTATATTAGAAGCAGGTATTATCCTAAGCACATTTTGTTTTAGTTTAAATCCTTGCAACAATTATGCGTAGCAAGTACTATTACTTTTTCTGTTTTATAGTTGAACGAAAAATCAGAGAATTTAAGTTATAGGAGAAAGGAAGATTTGGAACTAAATCATTTCAACACCCGAACCTGAAATTTTAACTACCACATTCTCCTGCTTTGGTTTTGATTATAAAAAGAAGAGAAATTAAAGAAGTCTCGTTCAGGTCTCATGAAAATAAGCTGTCCACAGCTTGTTCTAGTTGTATCAGAAGCCTGACCAGTATCCTTCAAAGGAAGTCTCTCTCCTCTCTACTATCTTTAAACCAATCATATCAGGCCTCATCTTAATCCCATTTAATTTAATTTAATTCATCTAATATAATCTCACTTTAGCACATTTCAAGTCCAGAACACTTGAACCAAATCATCTAATGCTCTCAGAAAAGTAGAAGCCCACCCTGGGTGGAAATCAATGACAGAGTCACAAAGTTAGAATGAGAATCTCTTGCTTTTTATTCTGGCTATAAATAACCATTTGATCTTGGACTAATCATTTCATCTCTCTCTAAATGATTTCATATCTTCATGTAGTGGTAGAATTAATAAGACCTATCCCTTTTTTTAAAAAGATATTTCAGGGTCAAATGGAAAATTCTACATGAACTTGCTTTGAGTTCTAATACAACAGCAGTAATCATGTTGATTCAGAGCACAGTAAATCTTTTGTTTTTCCCATGAATGCAGGTTTTAGTCAAATCCCAGAAAAGCATCCTTTGTACAATTGGTGCTTCTCAAATATTTATTGTTTTGGATAATGAAGATAAGTGTTTTGTTGCCAAGAATTCTATTCACCACTTTCTCTCATTTGGAACTGGTATATTTTGAACCATCCCAGTTAGTTTGGTAACTCTCCTCACTACATTTATGTCTAACTTTTAAGATCAGAAACAAACTATTTTCTTGGTGCACTCTGGATAGTTCTGCAAGATAAAACAATGGATAGTCATTTTTCAAAAATCAGAACATTTGATTTTTTAGTCTATTTTTAATCACGATTGGGTAATTTGTACTGAGAATCTATTATAGTTAGGACTTTTTAAGAGAAATGGTCTTTAGTAGTTTACATAATAATAGCTAAAATAACAACTGTTACCTGCATCCTGCCATACAGTTGGCGGGTGACTTCCTCTAGTTAGATGCTACCCAAACTTTAGTCATTTTTATAACAACAGCAAGATATTTTGCCATATTTTTATAATTTATGCTCTAATATTTACCAAGCTTTTGGCTTTAAATTTACTTGCCTTTTTAAAAACTTAAATAAGCTTATTTAAAAAGTAAACTTCATATCACTATCATAACTAGAAAACCAATATTGATTGTTATAAACAGAAAATAAATGCATAAATGCATTTATTAATTTAGCCATTCCACAAAATAAACATATATCAAAACGTCATGTTGTATACCATAAGTATATACATTTTTGTCAACTAAAAATAATAATCATTTTAAAAGAAAGTAAATAAATGCAATGAAAACAAAACAATATTACTTAATTTCTCCAACATACTGTGGTTGGGTGAAGGTTCTTGAGTCTGACAGATACTCTTGGGGGGTGTGTGTGTGTATGTGTGTGTGTGTGTGTGTGTGTGTGTGTGTGTGTGTGTGAGAGAGAGAGAGAGAGAGAAAGATTTGCAAATCTTAGAATTTAGAGACAAGCTCTAAAATGAGATTTTTAGTATGTTAGATTTTGGGAAATGATATCATGGATTATAATTTTTTTTTTGAGTTGGAGTCTCACTCTGTTGCCCAGACTGGAGTGCAGTGGCACGCTCTCGGCCACTGTAGCCTCGGCCTGCTGGGCTCCGGAGATCCTTCTGCCTCAGCCTTACAAGTAGCTGGAGCTACAGGTGTGCACTACCACGCCCGGCTAATTTTTTTTTGACTTATAGTAGAGACGACGTCTCGCCAAGTTGCCCGGACGGGTCTCGAACCCACGGGCTCAGGCAATCCTCTCACCTTGGCCTCCCAAGGGATTACAGGGTGAGCCACCGAGTCTGGCCTTTGGATTATAATCTTAATTTGCCCAACAACTTTGTCAAGTGGTTTGTTAAGTAAGCAGTGCAAATATAGTTCCCCATTGCAGATAGCAAAACTAGGGATCAGAGAGGTTACATGACTTGTTTGCATAGATAGTAAATGGCAGAGTTGGGCCTCAAACACAGATCTTTTCATTCCAAATCCTGTGCTTTTCCTACAGCACCCAAACCTTTCCTTGAGTGAGAGGGGTTGTGGAGGGCTTGGATGAAGCACACTGAACCCCGCTTCCCTCCATTATTTATCGTCTAGTCAAGGAGGTGAAAGGAAGCAACTTCATCTGTTTGAATGGCATCAAGAGAAAGTAGATAAATGTGCTCTGAGATAACTGGCCCCAAGAATAATGATGAAAATATTTAGCAAGTGAGCTCACTGTACGTTGGACTATTGGGGAAGATTTTCTTGAGAAAATGAGGATTAAAACTCATATGTTGAAGGGTGGATACAATTAGATGCACTGAAGAGAAGACAGAGGGAAAGGCATTTAGAATAATAACAGCACTGTGATCACAATTAGCTCTGTTTAGGTTCACTGCAGATAGGGGGAAATGCAGACTTAGGACAGGAACCACCGTGGCTACATTTTATAGTCTTGTGTCCTATGAAGTGGAATTAATTGCTATTTTGGACTCTTGGAAAATAAATCGTTTCCCTTAAATTATATATGATCTAGCAAACGATCTACGGAGATTTTTTTTTCTAAGAAAATGATGAATATGTGCTAATATTTATAAGGCTGTACCTCATCCTTGGAGGGAAATTGGAAATAACTCTAATGTAGGACAATATGGGGCTTAGTTCCATAAACAACTACATCAACCCTGGGGACACTGTGCAGTCTTCAGAAAAGAGGCCATTCTGAGCTACTGAAATGTGGTCTGTGGACTGAGATTGTCACCTTTCCCTGGAACTTTTTAAAATGCAGTTTCTGATGCAGCGGATCTGGAGGAGGGTCCAGTGATTCACACGTGCGTTAAAGTTTGAGCAGCAGAGACAGATGACTGATGGCATAGGGAGATATTTGCAATGAAATGAAACAGACTGATTTCACAAGTATTAGTTCTGTAAGATATTGTATTGGTAAATTTTTTTAAGTATGTACAAATTCACACATGATATTGCTGTCTCTCTCTCTCTCCCCCTCAGATGTCTCAGAGAGAGACAGAGAACTAGGAGGGGAGGGAGAGAGAGAGAATATGTCAAAACACCAAATGAAATTATAAGAAATTATTTATATTTTCTTCTGTGTTTGCGTATCTGCATTTTCGACTATGAACATATCTCTGAAAATAAAAGTAATAAAGTAAAATCACATTTTAAATTGCTTTTCTGTTTTCAGAATTTCACTGAGTTCTTTCTAGAAAAACAAACATGAACTAACAGGTTGAACTGGAAGGAAACAAATCACAAGGTTTTAATCAGTGTAGCAAGAAACTGTCAGAAGACAGAAAGACTTAGAAGAATTTTCCAGTAGGTGTGAAATAAGTCTGTGTAACCTTCATGGAGCTCTTGGCATATATCTAAAAAAACTCAAACTTTTTATTTTATTTTATAGAAGGCTATAAAGCTCTAGGAACACAGACATTTTCAAGACTGCCAACTGGGCAAGTCCTTTCAGGATGAAACAGATCGGTTTCCCTTAACAAGTATTTTTAGTGGCTTTACACTGAGTTCTGGTTGGGAATATTCCAGCAATGTCACTTAGAAGTTGAAAGAGGACCAAGCTACTTTGTCAGAATGATTCTTTGCCTGCAATTCTCCCTTGGAAAATTTGCCTTAAACTTTATTCATTTCTGTCAGTTGTCCCCATTTTGGTGATTCCTTTTTTCCCCACAAATGATGGTAGGAAAAGGATCCAGATCCCAGCTTCACTATTTCTTAGCTGCTGGATGTTTAGGCAGTGGAATTAAAGGGCCCACATTCCTTTAACACTAAGCTGGGGGAAATGGTATCTACTTTAGTTAAGAGGATTAAGTGAGAGAATGCACATAAAGCATTTATTATGAAGCATAAAGGACTTAAAAAGTTGACCGATTGATTGATTCCTTCATCATTCAACAACTGTGCACCATGTGTCCATCATCTGCCCCTAAGGGCAGAGGACATAAATGACCCCAGACAAGGTCCCTTACCACGGGATGCTTTCAGGTAAGGGGATTAACCAAGAAAAACACAATTGCCCTGCAGTATAGCAAGTGCTACTACAGGGAGAGAGCCAGGTATCATGGGGACAAATAAGAGCAGTATCTAACCCAACCATGGGGGTGCTGGTGGTAAAGAAATCTTCCTGGATGGAGTGCCATCTAGACAGATCTGATGGACAAGTAGGTCTTGGCCAGGAAAGGCTGGGAGGTTCCAGACAGTGGAAATAACACATTAAAGGCTCAAATGCAAGAAAGAACATGCGTGTTCTGGTGCTCAACAAACTAAAAATGGTGAGGATATGAGTTTGGGGTGAAGGGTGGGGCAGTCGAAAGAAGAAAAATGATGTGGAAGTGGTCTGCAGAGCTGGTCATGAATGGGCCGCGTAAGCCATGCAGAGGGAGTTTAACTTAATCCAAAGGGCAGTGAAAAGAGTCATGGTCAACCATGGCCTGTTTAAGGTTTTAGAAAGATGGCTCTGGGCACAGAGTAGAGAAAGGACTGGGGCAAGGCAGGACAATTGGAGATCAGCTAGAAGGCTGCTGCAAGGATGCAGGTGAGAGGTGATCTTATCCTGAACTAGGCCAGTGGAAATGCATGACTATAAATGGAGAGAGATTGAAAATTAACTGAAAGTAGGGGGGATGATGAAACAGGCTCTGAGAATGTGTTTAATCAACGCTTATTTCCTTCCTTTCCTCTCTGCAGAGATCTATTGGCCACTCCAGGAAAAGGGAAGATTAACCCAGCAGTAGTGGAAAAAATATTTCCTAGATGCCAAGTATCTGTCTCTTCTTGGCAGTTCTCAAAATAAGGTCCGGGAGTTCTCGAGGGTCACCATGTTTCCATTTGAGGGATCTGTGAGGTCAAAATTATTTTCATAATAATATTAAGATACTGTTTGCCTTTTTGCTCTTATTTTTTCACAAGCATACGGTGGAGTTTTCCAGAGGCTACGTGATGGGTGATAATGCAATTGCTCTGAAGGCTGAAGTTATATACTGAATTGCTCTGAAGGTTGAAGTTGTATTCTTCCTTGAGCTTTACATTTGTCCCAGTTTTTTTTTTTTTATTTGAGTTGGAGTCTCACTCTGTCGCTCAGACTGGAGTGCAGTGGCCACTCCTGGCCACTGCAGCCTCAACTGCTGGGCTCCGGCGATCCTTCTACCTCAGCCTTCCAAGTAGCCGGAATTACAGGCATGCGCTACCATGCCCGGCTGATTTTTTTGATTTATTGTAGAGATGACGTCTCTCCAAGTTGCCCAGGCGGGTCTTGAACCAATTATCTCAGCTTCCGAAAGTGCGAGATTACAGGCTGAGCCACCGAGCCTAGCTGTCCCAGTTTTAATTTCAAATATAAGAAATGCAAAAAGACACAGCCTCCATAACAAAAGCTCTTTGGAGTCTTCAGTAATGTCTAAAAGTGTAAAAGGGACCTGGTGTCTCAAGATTCGAAAGCACTGCCACAAACATTTAAATAACATTTTGAAGCCATCCACTAAAAAGAGCTGAAAAAAAATGTAGGAGTGAGGATAAACTCTACTCATTGAAGAACCTAATTCTTATCTCCGTTTCGTTGTCTTTTCAAATCTGAGCCATTGACTACACAATATAGAGATAATGCCTGGGACTTCATTTTGGGAAGACCACCTTCTAACAAAAGAAGTCAAAGCACACGCCATACAAGGTACCAAGTGGAAATATGAAATCTATGTCTGCAATGCTGAAGATACTTTAAGCTTATTTTTAAAGTTAGAAAACAGAGTCACTGAGTAATACTCATATCTTAGAACAAGATCTCTGTTTCGTGGGCAAAAAAGCAAAATAGAAGCTGCAATGTGGGCAAGTGGAAAATAACACAATGAGGAGACATGATGCAAACCAGACTCGGAAAGAGAACTCTAAACTCTAGTCCCCAACCCAAAAGGACTTCAGGATCCCCTAGGAGCCATTCTATTAACAAACAGAGGACAAGAGCCTAGCTGATCATGCATAAATCTGACAGTTGTCCACACGCCATCCAAAGAGGCCTGGAAACAGTAAAAGAAACTTTACTGTGTCCCTGAACAATACTGAGGTGTCTGCCTTCCAGGAGGTCATTGGCACAAAAAGCTGAAGGGGGTCAGGATAAGGGCAACAAGGAACATGGTCCAGGAGATTGAGGGCATTTAAAGTTCAAGGCTTAAGACAAGGATTCCGTATGGCTGTCGGGAATGAAATGCGACTAGCACATCTGAGGAACTGCATTTTAAGTTTCATTTCGTTTTCACTCATTTAAATTCAGATAGCCAAGAGACGAGTAAATCATACAGAAGAGCTCTAGCTCAGAACTGTAGTGAAATGCTCTGCCTACCCTTTGGAGAGCCAACTCTCAGTTAATCTTTCATCCTGGGGCGAGATGGGTGTGAATTCACTCTTCAGGTAAACAAGTGTGTGAATCCTTGTCTCCCACGGAAATTCAGAGTCACTTCCTAGGACACCTGCTAGCAAAGCCAGCTGGCTCTCCCAGCTTAGTAAGGGAATTAGATAGGGCGAATGGAGAGGCTGGGGTCTTGGCTGTTGCCCCCATGTGACCTGGCCCTGAGCTGTTTTCCAAATTGTCGTCTGGTATGCATGCCCTTGTCACTGTGCTCCACCACCCACGCCGTCTAGGCTTTTCTGAAACATACCAAGCCAGCTCCCATCTCAGGGCCTGTTGTGTATTTACTTTCTTCTTAGCCTGGAATGCTCTTTCTCTGGATCAGGGTTTCTTAACCTCAGTGCTAGTGACATTTTAAGCTGGATAATGCTTTGCTACAGGAACCTGTCCTATGCGGTGTACGATGTTTAGCAGCCTCCCTCAGATGCTAATACCACCCTTCCCCCTATTTGTGACAATTAAAAACTTCTCCAGACACCAAATGTCCCCTAAGAGGCAAAGTTACCCCCCGTTAAGAATTACTGCCCTAGATATCTGCATGATTCAGTCCCTCACTTAATTTAGGTCTGTACTCAGACGCCACCTCTAGGGAATCTTTTTCAAAACTCAGTCTAAAACAGAAACCCCATCTCTCTCTGTTCCCTTTTCCTGTTTTGTTTTTTCTTCACAGTATTTGTCACTAGCTAACATTTTATCAGATAATTCTTCATTTTTTTATGTCTTTGTCTACTTTGTTCACTGCTGTAATCCCGGCATCAAGAACGCAGGCAATTGGTAGATGCTTTGTAAATATTAGTTGAAGGAGAGAGGGAAGGGAGGTAGGAAGGGAGGGAGGGAGGGAGGGAGGAAGAAAGAAAGAAAGATGGAGGAACCCTTTGTAAAGTCAGAAGTGAGATGGGAAGTTTTCATTCTGGGTGAATAATATGCTACAAACAGAGAAGCTTCAACTCAATTTAGGTATTACAATCTGTATTGGTTGTTATATATAACAATGACAAGGTTTTAGAAAATTTTCTAAGAATGGGCATGCTTTTACTAATCTTCTAAAATTATGCTTTGAATGCAGGAATGATAATTTTAAATGTATTTGTCAACCATTTTTATGAATAGTATGCAATTTTGAGACCTAAAATTGCAGTCATTGTATATCATCAAGAATCTACGTTCTCACCTGATGTTAACATTGATGTCTACTTGCCAATGAGCAAAAACCATTCTGAGAATTAGACAAATGCCTGATTATAGGCCTGCATTTTTCCTTCACAGTTATAAGTTGAAAATGTATTGCTAAGAGGTTTTTTTTAAGCTAGCATTATTGTATAAGTCAATTAATTCAGTGAATATTACTCTGACTCCAGCCCGAGGAAATTTAATCATGTTCTGAAGTTCTTACTTAGTTGTAAGACTGAAGTTTTCTTCCCTAAAGATTTGGTGTATTCTTTCTGAATTCCTTAAGACATACTAATTTCTCAGATGCCTTCTTTCTTCTGGAAAGAACTGCAAGTATTCAAGAGAAATTACAAGTGCCAAGTAAATTGCTCCTTCTGGAGAAGAAGGTAAGAATATCTCTAGACAGTTGAAAGATCCTTGTGAATGGTCAAAGTGTTCTCATAAAAACTAGATCTAGCCAGCTATTAAATGAAGTTCTGTAATATGTCAGCTCCTGAGAATCTCCAGAGACTAAGAACTTATGAATACAGTAAATAGAACTTTAAAAATTTAAGTAATTCTACTTTCACCTTTTCTAAGTTTTTACTGATGAAAACTTTTCTACAACAACACATACTTCCTTTTATTAAAAAAAAAAAACACCTGAAACTCTGTGTGTGTGTGTGTGTGTGTGTGTGTGTGTGTGTGTATTAATGACATATAGTCATCTTTCTTTGAAGCTATATACATGCACAAGTAAGAGTGGGTGCAGGTCTCAGGATCAGGATTCCAAGAATGGCCCTAAAACTTGCTTCCTATCTCAGGTGGGGGTACAGCGTGTGCAGAGCCAGGCGGGTAATGTTGCAAGCCTGCTTTACACAAAATGGACTGCTGATCAAAGACCGAAAGTAACCTTTTCCCTCTGGGGCTATCTTGATGTTGAAAAGCCACCATTTTCTGTACTCTTCTTTTTAGAGTCTTGCCAACTTCTTGGGAACCCTCTAAGCCTTGTTTGTGATTTCTCCAGTCAGCCCTTTGACAACTCACATCACTTATCTATTTCCCTTTCACTATTTGAAAGGAAGAGGTGCAGTCCTAATTATTAGTTCAAGAATTTTTTAAAAATAATTTTTTGTGTCTATTTAAGATATACAACATGATGATATGAGATATGTATGTATATTAAAATGGTTATTATAGATTGATTACTTTTTCTTTTTTTTTGTTTTGGACTCTTACTCCATCACCCAGGCTGGAGTGCAAAACACGCTCACAGCCACCCCAGCATTGACCTGCTGGGCTCAGGTTATCCTTCTG
>NW_007252196.1:0-1393 GCF_000164805.1 Carlito syrichta | reverse complement strand
GGCTCAGGCAATCCACTCGCCTTGGCCTCCCAAAGTGTTGGGATTACAGGCTGAGCCACCCAGACCAGCCTAAAATGGTTATTATAGTGAAACAAATGAACATATCCATCATGTCACATAGTTAACCCATTGCCCCCCACCCCATGGCAAGGGCAGCTATAATCTACTCATTTAGCAAAATTCCAGAATCCAATACACAATTATTAACTACAGCCCTCATGTTGTACATTAGATGTTTAGACTTGTTTATCCTACATGTCTGCTACTTTGTAGAGAGATAGAGCATAAATCGTGGTTACCTAGGGCAAAGTAGGAAGGAAGGAAGTGGGGAGATATAGGTCAGAAGATCTAAAGTAGTCCAAGAAGTTATGCAGAAAGAGGTAGGGAAAATCTGCTTCGAAGGTGCTTCAACCTCTCCTAACTCCATCCTTACCACCACTTTGGGGGGCCAGCCCCCAAAAAGAGATTTAGGAGGTTCCTTGGAAGGTGTGATGGCATCGGCGTTTCTATAAGGATAGATATTAAAAGAAAGAAAGAAGGAGGGATAGATATAAAGAGAAAGAAAGAAAGTGGACATCTGTTCAACGGATTGACCAGAAGCCATTTATCGGGGGTTTACAGCTTGTGTTTATCCCAAATTTTACACAGGCAGTCTTACAAGTCTTCCATGTGAACACAAGCCAGGTGCAGGAGGGGGCGCCCCCCCCACCCACCAGGTGTTTCCTTGGGCACGAGGAAGAACAATCTCAATTAAATCACAAAACCTTTACATGGACACAAAGCCAGGTGAATGGGGGGGGGGGCATCCCTCACCCACCAGGTGTTTCCTGTAGTAAGAGGAAGGGCAATCCCAATTAAATCACAAGACATTTACATGAACATAGAACCAGGTGGATGAGGGGGCGTCCCCCACCCACCAGGTGTTTCCCCAAGCATGAGGAACTATTTCACTGTTCCTTATGCTTGGTTAATGTTTCTCAAAAGCAGTACAACAATTCTAATATCATAATATTCTAATAATCAATAACTTTTAAAACCTACGCATACGCAACACCTAATAACCAACCTAAATCCCAGTTCCTCTCTATTTTACGCTAATTCTATCTACACTATAGAAACTCTTAATTATAGCCCAAACCAATTCCTAAGGAATGTGACCCAGCCCAAAGCTCGTGCTGGGCCTTTAGGAATGTGGCCTAGCCCAAAGCTTGTGCTGGGTCGTAACTCTAGACATTTATCTGTATTATTAAGGTTGAAACAGCACTTTGTATGTATATACTAATTCTACAAATATACTATTAAATCTTTAAAGAAGCTTGTACCATATTAAAGGCTTCCAAATGTGACCTGAGTTTGAATTATGTTAAGTTTAAAACCGAAACTGCAATCTGTG
>NW_007252195.1:655614-717680 GCF_000164805.1 Carlito syrichta | reverse complement strand
AACAGCAAATGCATACAACACACATTTATATACTCTCTCCAAGTTTCCAAAAGAAGTGTTCATTTTCTACCTTATTAACTATGAACCAGGAACCTTTACTAGGAAATATTAAAAACTTACAGGCTGGGCGCAGTGGCTCACGTCTGTAATCCCAACACTTTAGGAGGCTGAGGCAAAAGGACTGCCTGAGCCCAGGGGTTCGAGACCTTGTCTCTACAGTAAGTCAAAAATTAGCCAGGCATGGTGGCACGTGTCCGTGGTTCTAGCTCCTTGGAGGGTTGAGGCAGAGGGATCGCCTGAACCTGGCAGGTAGAGACTGCTATAGCCGTGATCATGTGACCGCACTCCAACTTGGGCAACAGAGTAAGACTGACTCAAAAACCCCAAAAAGCAAAGATCCTTATAGCATTTCATGTACCACAATTTTCACCACTGACTTAAGCCAGGCATGCTCTGGAACAGAAACTGTGCTTTTCTCTCCCTTTTCCTCTTAGATAACCTTTCATTTTGGCAAAAGGAGGGCTATGTTTCCTCTGGTGTCCACATGCATCTACATGTCTGATGCCTCTGGAATGACACTGGATTGTTGCCACATGGTCAACTCGTGTGCTCTTTGAGAAGTCATGATCAATTAGAATGCTATAAAAGGGGACAGCAGTTCCATGCTGCTCACTGTGTGGCGCTTTGGGCATCATATACAACATGCTTTTTTGGTTACTCCTTATATCAATCAGAAAATTACGTTAACTTCCTGTTATGCTATTTGTGGACACACATGGAAAAGAATGCAGACATACCAGAACCAATGCTCCAGATATAACAAACATGGGCTGCGGGGCAAGCGCTGCAGAAATAGGGACTTACTAGCAACAACCTGCAAGTAATCAATTTTCAGTGTGTTCTGTCTAGGGTGGTTGCCCTCGGATTTTAGCAGAAATCATTTCAAAAATACTAGTTTAAGCTACAGTGAGGTATTCTTACTATAGTAAATAGGTTTCAGTTTGTCTAAATCTAAACATGAGGTCTAAAAATAGTACCAAAAAATAAGGTTTAAAATATAGATACTACTTGGACATTTAAAAAGTCCTGTGGCTTTTCTGTCCTTCTACCCGATAGCTCTCTTTTCTGTGGTATTATGCTTAGTGATGATTATTAAAGTATTTACGGGAGTGGGGGAGGTGTTTAAACTATGGAGAAGTCAGACCATAAGAAGGAAAGTGGGAGGAGTCAGCAAGAGAGAAATCTCTTCATATGTTCAAAATATTTGGCACATTGAATACTCTTGATACATCTTCTTGAGAGGATAAATGAATTCGTCTTTTATTGTTTCTTTTGAAGTAAACCATGCTGAATAATGTTAGCATCTGCAATAAAATGCAGAAAAAAGTGTATGTTCTTTTTTCAAATTCTCATCTCCAGGAAAACCTATTTTTAACCTTGGAAGGCACAGTAAGAAAGCATCAGACTTAAATAAGTTGTCTGCCTTAAACTTCAGAAGCACTGAGAAGTTCAAAACGTGAACAGAAAATAACAGTTCTAGAAGTTTTTGTTTGTTTGAATTATGATTATTTTTTGTAGAGATGAACTTTTGCTATGTTGTCCAGGCTGGTCTCAAACTTCTGGGTTCAAGTGATCCTCCTGCCTCAGCCTTCCAAAGTGCTAGGATTATAGGTGTGAGCCAGTGTGCCTGGCTCAGAAAATAAAAATTCTATTAGAAGTTATACTTGGAGGTGGGGGGGAGGGAGGCGGGACTGGCAGTGGTGGGAATCTGCAGGGGGGGGACGGGACACCTCATTAACAAGGGTACCTGCATAATGAACATTTATATACCTAACCCTGAATTGTACCCCACATTCTTAAAATTAAAAAATTTAAAGAGAAAAAAAAGTTATACTCATGCTTCAAGTAGGCTAGGCAATTCAAATATAATAGTAAAGAACATTTTATTTTTAATAAAGATTCAGGAAGAAAAAAACTTGATAAAAGTATTAAGTGGGTACAAAGTTTTTGAAGGGTTATTTATCAGCATCGATATTACACATATATATAACCTTTGACTCAGGAAAACAGACCACTCTGTTCTCTAACTCCTTGCAAACACAATGCCCGACAAAAAGACTACATTCCCCAGCCTTCCTTGACACTAGGTGTGGCCACATGACTCAGTTCTGAAAGGAAATGACATGGAAGAGAAGGGAGTCCCACGGAATTCTGAGGAAGACAGTTTCAAGGCAGCAGACTCACCTCTTGAGTGAAAGGTGAGAGGTGCATTCCTTCTGTCCTTCTGCTGACCTTCCTCCTTTTGACCTGCCCCCACAGGGACCATGAGGGGACCTTAAGGATGAAAGCCACCTGCTGAGATGGTGGGGCAGAGTACTAGAGAAGACTGATCCTCAAGCATTTGTGGTGGACAGATTCGCCCCAGACTTCTTACAGGAGAAGAATTCACTGGAAAATCTGGGTTTTCTGTTAGTCAAACCTTATGCTGCCTGATGGACTCAACAACTCTACTTTTAGGACTGTCTTACTGATACACCCTTCTGCATGTATTATCTATGTATACACACATACACACTGTCTCTCAATTTTACTTTTGCACATATTTGGTTTACTATAGAAGTGGTTATACAATTTCAAGTATTGCTAATAGTAATTAGAGGTTTCTGATTCGTTTAAGTGAGATAATGCAATAGAAACACCCAATAAGAAAGATCTGTATGTTGCTACCTCCCACCTCTCCTGATATATGTGTCATCGAACATTTTCAATGAATGACTGTGTATGTGCTGGGCACTGTCATCCTCCAGCGTTACAGGCTGGCAGAGTAATCCTCTGGCCCCAAAGTTCTAGAAGTTCTGATGTGAAGGCCACTAAGGGTAAGAACTCAGTACATTTGCAAGTGAAGAGGCTATTATGATGAGGCTATTGACACTTCTTGTTTGGGGGCAACTTTTGGATATTCAAGACATAAAAATGAATCATGGGAAAGACGGATTGGAGAGACACACAGTCTTAACTTCTACTGGGGATTAATCTTATGGTAAGAGAGAAGAGTGTTATTTCTGTCATTCATGGAAATTATGCCTAGGCCATTGCCTTAGCAACAATTTTCATATAACTATCAGAAAAAGACATCAACAACCAGTGAGCACAAAATATCTACAACATACCAAGAGGTCATAACTTGGACAGGCTTACACTTTTCTAGCTTTGAAGTAACATGAAACGAACAGAAAGTAACACAGTCTCCACTAAGCCCAGAGCATCCAATTGAAAAAATAAAAATGTTATCCAATGAGAAAATGTATAGTCTTGTATCTGGACATTCTGGGATGGCACCCAGTAACAGTATTTTAAAAAAAAAAATCTATACTCCCACTGAACCAAATGGTTAGTTACTCCTCCCTAAAATGAATTTTCAAAAATCAGGTGAGAAGTAAACAAAGAAATCTGTCATAAAGCTATTCCAATATTCTGAATAATGAATGCGGTACAAGAATACAAACTTTATTGCATCAATTACCATGGAATTGTCTCAATTTTTCCTGTAGAGGCTGGATATTGAGAACAGTGTCATCGAAGTCCTAGTAAACAGGGCAACATCACACGTTTAACTATGCTACCTAATTTAGTCTATGTAGGAAAGAACATGCTGGAAAAATAGCCATAAGCATTCCTAGTTAGGTATGTACTTGCTGGGTGATAGTCACTGAATGTGAAGACAGAGCCACCCTCAAGAGCAGACAAAAGATGGCTAATTTACTCAGGAAAGAAAGTAACTTAGTAGCTAATAGTTTTGAACATTTTACTGTTCAATACCACACAGTTAATCCCCTAAACCCCGTGGGATGGAAAGTGTTTATTTCAGAGTTCAAACGGTCCCTCTCAACATCTTTCAACCCCTTCCTGATATGCTATTGAGGTCCACTCCTGGCATCTCATAAATGAACCTGTAAAGTCTTGGCCCTCTGAAAGTGACCCTGTGGCAGCAACACCCTCTGGGCCAGGACTGCCAACGTCTTTGGTGTTTTTCATGAAGCTCCTAGCACAGAGCTGAGGATTCTTTTATTAAACTCTAACCATACTAAAGGAAATTTTAAAAAGGAAAAAAAAACCTTCCAAATAACATCACATGTTTGATGGACTCATAACACGAGTTTTGGAAAGTGATTTTAGTTTATGAATATTTTTCCTTAGGAATAAATGTTCCTACATGCAATTTCCTTTTGCTTAGGAATTTGAGCAAACCATCCGGGATGCTCCATCCTGACTGCTTCCCAGGAACCAACACCTGGCGCTTATTTTAGTCTTCTGATCATTAATGTTGCAGATTCTATAATTTGAAGGGTAACATGGCATGATTTCACAGAAGATGTCATCTGACATCAGGGTGGGTCTAGGTTGGCAGGTGGTGTGGATGGATTAACAACAAAGATGCGGCCCCTCCCCTCGGCCTCCCCTGAACAGCCAAGACTGGCACGGTGGAGGGGTGCACATTCAGTCATTCGATTAGCTATCGCCCGAGGTCCTTTCATGCACCAGGTATACAAACGTGAGTGAACAGACATGGTTCCCGGTCTCATTCGTGGATTTTACAATGTTGTGGGGTAAGGAGCAGATATGGGAAACACATTAATTAAAGCAAACAAGGACATAATTACAAAGTATGAAAAGTGTACAGAAGGAAAACAGGGTACCAGGAGAAAAAATAATGAGGTGGGTTGGGCGGACCTAAAGCTCAGACTAGAAAGTCAAGAAAGACCTGGAGAACTGGGCAACCCAGTAATGAAAGCCCTTGGAGTAGAAGAGTTTACTTCCAGAGAAAATGGGAGGGAAAAAAAAATACCTGAGAGGTTCTCCTTGAAGCCACGTAACCTGAGGGCAGGTAGAGGATGGGACCAGACAAAAGAGAATAAACAGAAGCCACCAGACAGGAGAGGAGGGTGGTGATCACAGTCAAAAGAACACAGTGCTTTAAGAGAGAGCAGTGACCATGGAAAGACCCAGAAGGAGAGAACAAAGAATGTCCATGAGCTTTGGCATCAAAGAGGTTATCACTGGTTGCCTTGGCAACTGCAGTATCAAGGGAGTGCTAGGGACAGAAGGCAGGAAAGAGGCCAGCAGGGGATCACTAATGATAACAAAAAAGCTAACACTTATTAAGTGCTTACTGTGTACTAAGCAAGGTTCTAAGGGTTTTACATGTTATTATCTCTTTTAAGTGCTCCCAACTATGAGGGTGACACTGTCCCCATTTTACAGACAAGAACCCAGAAGCTTGCATAAAACTGCCAAAACCACATGGAAGAGGACTCAAGGGTCTGGCATCAGAGCCCAAAGCAGGATGCAGTGAAGGCCACAGGGAGTGAGAAGGAACAGAACTCAGAGATTGTGAGCGGGGACAGGTGTCCTGGTCAAGTCACATGATGGTCTTTCCCAGCAAAGGACATAAAATAGGGCAAAACAATTCTACAGACTCTGCTAATCTGGATATTCATGACCACAGGAGCAGTCCTTCCATTTTGTGGAAACAGTCTCTAGGGACTGGTACATTCCAGAATGTACATTTTATAGTTTCCCACTATTCATCAATGAAAGCCCTGTGAGATAAATTATTTCATCCCAGAGATGACCTGAGGGGCACACACAGCTGGACTGTATACTGGGGTCAGGTCTTTGCTCTTCCTGAACTTCCTGCAGTTCAGCTCTGGACGATGTCACTGTTAATTAGTGGGTACAGCGGGGCAAGTACAAACCCATGAAATCCTTCTCACTGTGTGTCTTCTCGTACAGCCTGGTTGGGAAGGAAAGCTGAGCAAAGAGAAGAAACTCCTGAACTGCCATTGAACGGTCCTCACATTCATCACCAGGAACGCAAACAAACAAAAACAAAACAGAAGAGCGGTTGTTGATTTCTTCTGTGTCCTGCTCACCTTATTTTCAAATTCCAGCAATCCTACTGACTTCCTATCATCCACCTGGGAACAGTTTCTGGGTACTTCAGAGGGTAAGTGCTCCTTTCTGAGGTGACCTCGATGTCTACAACAAGCAACACAGCAAGCTAGAGTACTTGACTGCCCCCCAATCCTTCCAGTTTCCCAGGTCCCTTCCTGTTCCTCCTGCCTTCCAGCCAGTTTAATTTACACTAAGTCTGAAAAGGTCAAGCCAGCATGAGTAAAGAACTGATTGTTTACATAGGACAATTACAAGAATGAACTGAAAATGAAGTCATCCTCTGTAGAACGGTACTACATAAAAACTAGGATGAAATGAAATTCTTCCCGCAGAAAATCTTTCCATATAGATTACCAAAAGGTGGGGAAATGAGAGTTTGAGAATCTATTTACATTTTATGATTTAGTCTCTTCGGATTTGGAAGTGAAGAGCTGCACACAGAAATTCTTTAGCTAAGAAGCTTAGATGTACTTATCTGATCATGTGAAATACACATTATGTTCTGGATTCTTGCAAATGAGCTCAATCTGTATGCAAAGACCAGAGACAAACAAGCTGCAGCAATAATAAAAACTGAAGTTACATTAGTTGGGGATGAATTAGCTTTTATGGCACCGCTAATTGGACTTTATGGAACCACTAATTGGACTCAGCTGGACAGGGATCAGATAATCCTACCTGCAACTCTTCCAGCAATTGTCCAAAAGACAATGCAAGTGAAGAGCTAAAATAACAATCTCAGTGAGAATATTACAGTAATTCAGAGGGCACCTACTGCCACACACAAATATCCTAATTTTTCAAAATCTTTTGTCATTTGCTAGCCTTGAACTGGGTGAGGACTGCTGAATTTCAATTTTCAATCTTTAACTTTTCCTTGATTATCAAAGTAATACATGCTTATTCTAAAAATCTGGCAACATCAGAAAAGTGTGTAGAGGCAGGAAAAAAACCAAACATGATATACTTGACCCTCCGGATACAAACTGTGGATTTTGCTATTTAGTTTCTGTGTGTTTTTTCTTTACAGAAATGAGAACATTCTACATGCTATCCTGATTTCTCCCCAAATTAATACTATACTATAAGCACTTTCCCTGGTCAGAAAGCCTTCTTATGTATGTTTCTTAACACTTCAACGACCTGTCCTACTGTTTAACTGGGTGCTGTTCCCAAAGTTTGAATTACTGTTTATGCTTCAAGTTTCATGTATTCCTGCATTCTTCTTCCTAAATTCCATGCAGAGCATGGAACATTAGTATGCAGAATGCTCTTCCAGTTAAACCCGTGTGTACGGACAGTCCTAATACAATGAGGAGCATTTGCATTCAAGGTACAAAGTCTTTTATGGCTAAAATGTTCTCCTTTACAAGCAAAACACAAGAGGGATTTTGACTGTAAAATGTAAGTACTCTGTGGCTGGGTCATAGTTCTAGTCCTGGCTACCACACATACCACACTTAAGGACATCTCTCACATCGTCCTATTTGAGGGCCTGCTGACGGACCCCTTCCCCGCTCAGGCCTCACATTCTCTCCTGCTTGCTATGCAGGCAACCAGGCCACCAGTCGAAAGGAAACAGAGTAAGGTGAATTGTGCCTTACATGTGTCTCAGGAGTCATCACAACTCTGGTTGAGAAGACCAATGTTATCCTTTTTGATATAAAAGGAGAACGGCACAGAGACATTGAGACAGAGATTTAGAATGGGAAGAGGCTTTAGAGTTCATCTGACCCCTTGGTTTTCAAACTGTTTATGGAGCCCCAGAGGCTCTTCAGGGCTCTGGGCAGGGGAAGCTGATGAACTTACCAAAATTCAATGTGCCAAGTTTACTAAAGTAATTTCTTTCCAAAGCGTTTACAGAAATGTGTTAATAGCACTAGTAAGAATGTTTCAGTTCTGCTACTGATGAATCATTTTAAACAAAATCAATAACTTAAATTCAAAAGCATAGTTAAGAATCCAAAATCAGCTAAGACAATCCCTTCACATTAAAAAAAGACTGAGATTCTAAATTAGTAGTAACTGGGAACTCAATACCTAAAACAGTGCCCAGGACAAGTAGGGCCAAATACATATTTGTTGAATAACTTATAAATGAATGGGATCTATCAACTTTTTTTTTTTTTGAGACAGAGTCTCACTTTGTCACTGAGGCTGGAGTGTAGCAATATGGTCACAGCTCACCAAAGCCTAGAAGTCCTGGGTTCAAGTGATCTTTCTTTCTCAGCCCCCTGATAGCTGGGACTACAAGTGTGAGCTACCATGCCCAGCTAATTTTTTATTTTTATTTTTATTGTAGAGACGAGGTCTCGCTTTGTTGCCCAGGCTGATCTTGAACTCCTGGCCTCAAACCTCCCAAAGCCCAGGGATCACAGGCATGAGCCATTGTGCCCAGTGATCACATCAACTTTGTAGAAATATCTAACATAAAAGAGCAAAATCAAAGCAACAGCAAGTCAAGACACCCAGAAGGCATTACTATAATAAGCTGAATGATTAATCACCCACATTTTATATCTGCTAAATGTACACATGAAATTGTGAAGGATCAAAAACCCCAAATTGATTAAATGTCCTAAACAAGTCATATAATGGATGCTTTTAAAAAGTTCACACAACTGAAAATGATGCATGAAAAACCACTTTAACATCAGGATAATTGGGCATGTATCCACATGAAATGTTAACGTGATGAAGTGGATATTTATGAATTTAAGATGGGTAAATACTTAGTACTCATAAAAATATATAGTTCATCTTCCAAATTGTACACTGCTGTCAAAGCACTCAGTGACCTAACATGGTGGCCTTCATGGGGGAACACATGCCTATGGGAAGGCATGGGGACCCCCCCCATTGCAATTCAGCCTCTGTGTACTGTTCCCCTCACTGTGACACCTGAAAAACTCTGCCCAAGGTCTACTGTCCTAAGGCCACAGCCCTCTCATCACACACATCATCCCTAACTTTCTTCTCCCTTGAGAGGAGTCTCTGCGGGAGAACTCCTCCTCCTTCCTCCTCCTCCTTCCACCCACCACATCCTACAAATGCCAACTTCACCTCACTCGATCACACCTGTGGTCCTCTGCATCTGGGAGCAGGAGCATCTGGGAGCAGGCGCCCCGATTTCAGAAACAGAGCTGGCTTAGACGTTATGTTTTGCTCTTGTGAACAAGTCTCTATTTCATAGGGAAATGTTTTCTGTTTGATTCTGCTCCTCCAAGGAGGTTGGAAACTCAAAGACCAAGGAATACATTTTCTACTCTTTCTGCACCTCAGTGACTGACACAGTTTGAGGCACACCGTATGGTCTTCAATAAATATTTAGAAAGTAAAACCTACAGTTTTATGCTGTGGGATCAGCCAAACCTACAACATATTGGTTATCCAAGTTTTATCTTCTTAAAGGTGATGTGTACTTTTCAGGGAGGGTTGGCCCACATTTAATGTATTCAAGTTACATATAAAAGAAGGTGCCTAAGTAGTTGCGGTACCAGGATTTTATTTATTTATTTATTTACTTATTTACTTATTTGGCAGGGGAAAGTTTGAGTTAAGCGTCACAGGGGGCAAATCCAAACCTGTCGGAAGCAGGGCCCAGCTCCAGGCTCCTTTCTGAAGGGCAGTTGTCACATCTGTCACTGTACTCAGGCTTATGCAGTGTTTTCTTTTTTCTTTGAAAAAAGAAGTCTCACTCTGTCACCCAGGCAGGAGTGCAGTGGCACAGTCATGTCCACCGCAACCTTGACTCATGCTGGGCTCAGGTGATCCTTCTGCCTCAGCCTTCCAAGTAGCCAGAAATACAGGCACATGCCACCATGCCCGGCTAATTTTTTGATTTATTGTAGAGATGAGATCTTGCCAAGTTGGCCAGGCTGGTCTCGAGCCTGTGAGCTCAGGCAATCCTCTCATCTCAGCCTCCCAAAGTGCTGACATTATAAGCGTGAGCTACCAGTGCGGGCCTTATGCAGGGTTTTTCATCCCAGGGAATGCTTTCTGAGAGCAGAGTACAATAAGAAATAAGACGGTCTCATCTGGCTTGCTTTCATTTCAGTCCAGTGCACTTGTGACCAACAAACTGAGCTTCTAACTTTATTTACAATACCATGCACATTATGTTCCTGGACATGAAAGCTTTCCCAAAAAGCCCAAAATCTCATCACGCTTGGGCCGTGTGGCAGCCAATGGAGTTCTTGTCTCCTTCCCCAGAGGTCCCCAGAAGGAATGATGCTCTGCATATGAGAGGAAGCAGGACTGGGCCTCACCCCAGCGCTCCTAGTTCACCCTATGGGAGGTAGGGCCTGAAAAAAGAACACTCTGTCTTCAGGTCACAAGCTGGTGCCAGGCCTCCAGGCGTCTCCAGTGAGAAAGGACAGGTCCTGGGGTTATCTTTCCTCTTGATCCATGACCGTGAAGTCTCCTGTTACAGGCCTGGATGGCAAGAGGGAGCTCACCTCTGTGGAGAAGGATTCTGGATAGCCCATGAAAATAAACACCCCGAACACCACCAGCCAGAACACAGTGCCACTTCTCTGACCCCTTTCTTACCGCAGATTTTATTAACAGAACTTCAAGAATAACTCAGGGTGAGAGAAATTACCACTTTTTGTAAAGAGTCTGTACTAATCTAAAAACAGTTTGTCATCTTTTAACACAGCCATGTACCTTGCTGGGCGGGGTCCTATGGCTCCCTGTTATAACTACACACTCCTAATAGAAAATAAATTAGAAGCTAGAAAAGCAAAACGTCCACAGTGCGATGCCTGCCAAAGCTGCCGGTAGTCCTCAGGTGCTTTGAAAACCGCAGGAGCAGTGGAGGAGGCTGGGAACCACAGCCTTCTCTCTTCCTCAAGGTACTGGTTTTTTGACATCACTTGTATAGAATCCTAAAATGTCAAAGCTGTAAGGGTCCTTCAGGTTATCACCTAGTCCAAGCCTGTCCTTTCAGAGATGGGGACACTAGTATCAAGAGAACCAAAGAGGCTCAGAGACACACGCTGCTAGTTAAGCTGGGCCAGAACCCAGCTGCCCATCTCTGACCCAAGGTGTTCTCTTTCCTCTAAACCACTGGCTTTCACACTTTACACTCTAGCAGCACAATCCTTTTCCCAAATGAAGTCTCTAGCAAAACTTGCTATGTGGAGCAAACAAAAGTGGAAATACTTTGGTTAAAGGCAGGGTGGAAGGCTCAGAACTTTCTTCTCCGGCCAACCAATCTTCCCAGGGCCCTGAAGCTCCCTAAAAATCTGTGGGGTTTCTTAGGACTACATTGGAAACTTCCTGCTCTACACCTCACTGCCCTGTCCCACACATCTCAAACACCCCATGGATGTGTGCAGTGGACACACAAACAGGCATATAATCACATTCCTGAAACTGTGGAAAACCAGGGGGAAAATTACTCATATTCTAACGGCCCTAACTTAACCATTGTTGGCATTTGCATATATTTCATTTTCATTTATTTTCTTCTAAGTGATTTGTTTCACAAATTTGGAAACATAACTTTCTTTCCAGTCCTTGGTTCTCCCCCAGAATAGTGCGGGAGCAAAGCTGGTTCAATAATAGAATTATTGTAATTGACCTTCTGAGTATTTTTATGGACTTATAGATAAAAGTAATAGTAGATGAGCTAAGCCTATTTGGGGTGATTTTACGTATCAGACTCCTGATCACAACAGAAATGGTTCGTTTTCCTAGACTTGTGATTCTGTGAGACTTTATTTCAGTCAAAAATTTTCTTAGTGTGTCTCGCTCTTTCTCTCCAATGTTTCTCCTGGCTCGAAGTCCAGCAGTGTGTCCTTTCTGGCATCTGGGGTTTTGCCTCTTTCCCCTTCTGTCTCCTCTCTAGTAGCCTTTTGGCCTTCTTCCTCTATAGCTAGTATGGTCCTCATTAAAAAATACAATTTTTTCTCATTTCAATATTGAATATCAAATATTCAAATTTTGTGACACATTTCAGAAAGTAGACATTTATCAAAAAGAACGTCTTGAAAGCCTCACAAGTAATAACAAAAGTTATTATATGCAACAGTCCATTGTGAAGTCAGTAGAACGGGATAGAAAGTTATGTTTCCAAATTTGTGGAAAAAATTGCTTAGAAGAAAATAAATGAAAACAAATATATACAAATGTCAACAGTGGTTAACTTAGGGCCATTGGAATACAAGCCCAAAACGTGGAGACTGGCTCCCTCCAGAATAAAGCTCTCAGCAGCGGCTGCCAGTCTGGGTGGTCCTTGCTTACTGTGTTTTCCCACCTGGCATATACCACAGAGAGATCCTTTACTGTCCAATCCTCATCCTTACAGACCTCCAGAGCACACTCTAGAGACCTCCATCCCTATTTAGACAAGGAAGCCAATTCCCAGGATGCACAGCAGTGAAGGGCTGGTCTGGGCTAGTCACCTCCTTCCTCAGGATCTAGGATGCTAGTACACCAGTGCTAAAACAAAACAAACAAACAAACAAAACCCAGGGTCCCTGAGAAGCTTGGTCTCCTGCTGCATGCACCTCCCCTCCCCCCTAGTTTCACATGGGCTCAACAACGGGGCTTGTTCTATTAGTAGAATGTTTAACCTATAAGGCATGTTTCCCTCTGCTAAATGAGCTCCCTAGAGCATGTGAAACAGTGATCTCCTGTTGAGAGGTCTACTGAATAAATACCAAGGAAGCCAGTATCTTCCGTCTGTATTCCCAGAGAGATCAAATAAACACCTTACGTGTGCATGCCCCATGAGCTCACTACCCCCAATCAGCATCTATACATTAAGTAACACACGGAACGGGACCCGGGCACAGGATCACTACAGCCTCCATGTCTTCCTCCCTGGAAGCAGGAGGGAGGCATGGGCACGTGTGACGTTTTAGGAGCAGCCTATGAACTCAGCCTTCAGAATAATCCATCTTCTCACGCCCCAAGACTGACGGCTTGCCGCCCTAGCTGAGCAGTGACACAGCTTAACTCCACTTTGTGTGGGAAGACTGACAAGAGTACTACCACACAGACAACCCATCAGAAGTAGAAAAGGCTGTCTTTTTTTTTCCTGAGAAATCTTATAAAGGAACCAGTTCATATACACAAGAGCCATGCTTTCTAAAAATCTTCCTTTTATTTGTTGTTTCTAAACACTCAAGTCATTATAACTAGCTCATCCTCCATGACCTAGCCCAATCCCTCAGATAAAGGCGGTAGGTCAGCATGTTCTAGAAAACAGGAATCTGGCTGTCTTTAACAGCCTTTGGTTCTGGCTGCCTTACGTCCATCTCTCCTGATCCATGAGGGCTTCTCTCCTATGATGCACCTGCATGAGTGGCCAATCATTTCATTACCCCCACTGCAGGGTGAAATGCCAGGACAGGACGTGCCTCTGACAGAGAGGAAAGGCCCCTCTCAGGCCCCTCTCCTGCAGCTCAGGTCTGACATGCTCAAAAACACTTCTTGTTATCTACAATCAGAGCATTTTCTTCTTTTTAATGTGATATATTTTTTTAAAAAACAAAATTACACAGAATATAAAACACCCATGTACCCACTGCTCAACTTTGGCAAATCTTAGCATTTTGCCATATGTGCTCCAAATAATTTTTTTTAACAAAAACAGAATATTCCAGATACAGGAAAAATATGTTGTGTATCCCCTGTTGATTCCATTTCTCTTCCATCTTCCTCATAGGTAACCACCATCCTGAAGTTAGTATTTGTTATTTCCATAAAATTTTAAATTTTTATTACATGAGTATACATACATAAAAATATAAAATACTCTTTGCATTCTTTAAAACTTTATATAAATGGTGTCATACTATATTATGCATCTGCATTTTTTGCTCAATTAAAAAAAATACTTTTCCTTATGGAAAGTTTTAACATATGCAAAAGCAGAAAGAATGTTATAACAACCCCCCATGTACTCACTGTTCATCCCTGTGACTGGTCTGATATTGATACAGAGATCTGTATCTACCTCCTAGCCACTCCCACCCCTTCTAGCTGTCCAATCATTCTGAAACAAACTCATATATGCAAAAATTTCAAAAGTCTAGTTTATATTGGAAAAAAATTTTTTTTTGAGTTGGAGTCTCACTCTGTCCCCCACGCTGGAGTGCAGTGGCACACTCACAGCCAACGCAGCCTCTACCTGCTGGACTCAGGCAATTCTTCCACCTCAGTCTTCCAAGTAACTGGAACCACAGGCATTTACCACCATACCCAGCTAATTTTTTGATTTATTGTAGAGACGAGGTCTCGCCAAGTTGCCCAGGCTGGTCTTCAGCAACGGGGCTCAGGCAATCCTCCTGCCTTCACCTCCCAAAGTGCTGGGATTATAGGCGTGAACCACCACACACAGTCGGAACTTTCTTTCTAAACAGAAGCCAGGATGGGGGGTGGAAGGATCCAAATACAGAGCCTCAAGCCCCCAGATGTTACAGCCCAAACCATCAGCAGATGGAATGGCAGTCAGGGTAAGCCTGGTCTTATTGAGGATGAGCCTGTCCCCTCCCAATGGCTCTGGGGCAGGACAGAGATCACCCGTGAGCCTTTCTGTCACTGCCCACTCCCTTCAATCCTGGCTTGGTCACACTTCTGAATCCTTGAACTGCCCAAGGTAATACCCTCTCGTCACCTAGAATGAAACTCCGTCCTCTACTTAGTATCTGAACTGCATCTTTAAATGAATCACACACACGTATGCAACAGCTATTGCTAATGTTTAACAAGTGCTTTCTTCTTGCCAGGTATCTTTTTCATGCCTCATGTTACACAAATTAACTCATTTTACAGGTGAGGAAACTGTGGCACAGAGGAGTCGAATCATTCCCCCAAGGTCAAATAACTAATACATGAAACCATGCATTTAACCCAGGTGGACTGGCTCCAGATCCCACAGAAACCCACGCTGCCTCCTCATAGGGCCAGGAAACATGCAGAAGACACACACTTGTTCAACTTTTGGAGGCCATCAACACTGCCAGCAAGCATGTGATAACAATCTGAGTCACTGAGCCAGCCTGAAGGCTGTCTGTAGATGGCTCTGGGCAGCTGGTTCTCAGTTCAGTGACATTCAGCTTGTCTTTTTAAGAGGTCACAATCCAATTGCCTTCTGTGTAAGAAAAGTAAAAAATAGTACAAAAGTAGACAAAAGTCACTCACGCATCCAGCTTCTTCCCTCCACATGACCCTCAACACTCACTTATAGCTGGGAGCTGAGAGGGAGAGGAGCTCATGCTCCTTCTGCCCAAAAGCACGTGACCTTCCTTCATCTCGAGAATGCGATGGTGCCAAGTCAAAGAGCTCATTGTACTGTGTGCACAAAAGGGGGGCAGAGTTATAATGACCTAAGTATTTGACCCTCATGCAGTAAATGCATCAAAGCTTGGCCTCCTAACAATTTTGGGTCACTTATACTAGAAATTAGTTTTTAAGGAGGAAATGCCATTTTCCTTTTAAGAATAAAATTCAGGATTTTACTCAGCAGTTTCTGGTTTGCATATATCTTAAATAATATCTTAAACATATGTTTTTTATTTCAATAGCTTTGGAGGATCCAAACAGTTTTGGTCTGGGCTTTAAGCGTACCCACCACCTTCACCTGTGCACACTGTACCCGATAGGTGATTTTTCGTCCCTCCACCCCTTCCCTCCTCCCTCTTCTAAATCTCCAGTGTCCACTGCATGTTCTTGATAATAAACATATAATCTTAAAAAAAAAAAATCAAGAAGATAAATCCTTCTGTCAATGTCACACACATATACCCCACCCCGTCTCTCCCAAGCACATGAGCCAAAGTTTCTTAGCCAAGGCAGCTAAGAACTTTTCACCGTCAATCATATCATAATTTCTAAATGAGAATCAACACAACCCAACCTCTCATTATTTGTCCAATCAGTACTTTTTGTACATACTGTGCTAAATGCTGAAATACACAGGGAACAAGATATTCCTCAGAGAGCTTCTTATCTTGAATAGAGAGAGGAGTCCCGTTTTGCTTTAATTCCTGGCTTAGGAACGAACTCTCAGTTAGGAGGGTATCTGCCAGCCGAACTTTCACTTTCCTATGGAAAAGGAAAACTTGCAAGCAGTAGGGACCGGGTAGAGAAGAGGCTGGTGAAAGCTGTAATATGCTTTAGAAAGCACACATAAACCATTTCTTGGTAAAGTGCAAGCCTCTCCATACACCCCTCCAAAAGCAGGGGGGAAATACTGAGGTGCCCACTGGGAAGCTGGAATTCTCAAAGCTGCTCTGCTTTCTGTGTGCTGTGCTTACCTGGGGCAAGAAGGACGGCCTGGAGAAACTGCCAGTCGCCACCGCAAACCAGCAGTTCCAACGTGGGGCTAGCTTTCTCTTTGTGAACTTCATTTGCCTTTGGCATATCTCACTGACTAGATATGGGAAGTGAGAGGGATTTCTGCAGTCCCGTCCTGACCCAGGTGCACTACAAGGTGGCTGCAAGCCAAGTGACAGTACCTCAACTAATGCAATGCTCAGTGGGTTAAGGAAGAGAGAAAAGTTACCCCAGAAAGAACTGCACAGAACACACTTGTCTTAGAAAAGAGCCTAGCTGCTACTGTATAGCAAAGTATTGCATTGCAGTATGAGTTTTCTCAGGATGCTAAAATTTCAAAGGCGGCTTGGGCAATCTCTCTTGGACCTGGACACGTTCCACCACCTGGCTAACTGTTGACCTCTCCTGTTCCCCAGTGACACGCACCCTCTGTCAAGATGTCGGGCCACACTTTATTCATCTTTGTGGTCCCCATAGTGACCAGCACCACATCTACACTAAACTCAGCTCTCACTAATTTTCTTGCTTTAATTAAATTAAGGAGGGTCTCCCTGGTGTGACACACATACCACTACCCCACTAAAAAGGCCGAGCCTGAACCGAATCAAGCCTCTAGAGCTAATTTCCCGTTTCAGGAAATTCAGGTGATAGAAGAACAAGATAATGACACCACAAGAAAACGGATCTATCTGGAATGTGGGATGTTCTGCAGGGCAACTGACCCAGTTTCTGCAACAAGTCAATGGGGTGGAAAAATCGGTGAGGGGAGGGTGAGGAGCTAGGAACTTCTCGTGGTTGGGAGATACAACATCCAAAGGCAGACATCTCAGCGAGGCTGCAGGGCTTGCCGCTGCTCTCCTAGCTTTGCCATGCCGCCCAGGGTTGACAAGAAGAAAGAAGCTGACCAGGAAAGACAAAGACCCAGTGAGCAAATCCGGGGGCAAGACCAAAAAGGAGTGGCCCAAAAGCAAAGGTCAGGACAAATTCAATAACCTAGTCTTAGCCTGTAATCCCAGTAGTTTTGGAGACCAAGGAGAGAGGATTGTCTGAGCCTAGGGATTCGAGACCAGTCCAGGCAACTTGGCAAGACCTCATCTCTACAATAAATAAAAATATTACTTGGGCTTGGTGGCGCACGCCTGTAGTTCCAGCTACTTGGAAGGCTGAGTGAGGCAGGAGGATTGTCTGAATCCAGCAGGTCGAAGCTGTGGTGGCCATGAGCATGCCACAGCACTCCAGCCTGGGCACCAGAGTGAGACTCCAACTCAAAAAAATTAAATAAATAAATAGATAGATAAATGAATAACCTAGGCTTGTTTGACAAAGCTATGTCTGACAAGGAACAATAACACTACAAGGAACAATAATCTTATAACCCCAGCTGTGGTCTCTGAGATTCTGAACATTCGTGGAGTTCCCTGGCCAGTGCAGCTCTTCAGGACCTTAAGGACTTATCAAACTGGCTTCAAAACACAGAACTCAGGTAATTTACACCAGAAATACCAGAGGTGGAGATGCTCCAGCTGCTGGTGAGGACGCACGGACAGGTTCAACCAACTGTGCATTTGGAAAAATAAAAGTATATTAAATAAATTTTAAAAAAATCCAAATGCCACATGTGGACATTACTTGAATCCTGATTCTAGCAAAATAACCATAAAACAACATTTACTTTCCACAATTAAGGAATTTTTAAATTATAAACTGGGCATTAGAGGATACCAACACAATACAAGTTAGGTATGATCGTGACCCTGTTCATAGAACATGTCCATGGTTTTCTGAGATGCGCTCTTAAGTATATAAAATATCTGAGGCCTGTGATTGGCTTTAAAATCCGCAGGAGAAGGAAAACAAAAAGATATATTAAACAAATGGGGCAAAATCTTAATTGCTGTTGAATATATATATTCCATACGTCTAAATATGTTTGAATTTTTCATAATTCTTACATTAAAGAAGCTCGAAAGCAGTAACTTAAAAATATTTATGCCTAAACTAAGCAAATACATTCAAAGCTCTCTGGTCAGATTCTCACACTTCTCAGTGAGGTAGCTTAAACTGGCAAACTGCACAGCTCATCGGGCCTCAGATCTGGGGGAGAGAGAAAATGTGAGTGAACGGGCACCTGCAGAAGAATCTGCTCCTGAGAAACACCAAGAAGCAAGGTGACACTCACCTCAGAGCCAGTTCATTAGACAAAAAAGAAAGTAGCTTTCTTTTCTTTTCTGATATGGCTTTTAATGGACACAACACCATACATGTGATCAGATGGACAGTACATAGCAATGCTATCAGCAGCGTCCCTCCCTAAAAAGTTTTCTGCGGTCCCTTTGGCAGATCTCTTGGCACATTTCCCACACCCACGCCCCTTGAGGCAACTTGAGAAATGCTAGGAAGGGCAAAACAGAAGAAATGTAAGCAGGACAAGAGGGTGTCAGGAGGTAGGCACTTCATGTAGGCCTAGCACCATACCTTTCTCAGGTTTATCAACTCAATTCCTAAAAAGGTGCTTAAAGAGAAGTGCTACTTACTCAGTTAAAAAAAAAACAAAACAAAAACTAAGCCCAGGAGTTCAAGTCCAGCCTGGGCTACACAGCAAGACCCTTTCTCTTTAAAATCAAACAAATAAACAAACAAGCAAAAAAAAAAAAAAAAAAAAAAAAAAAAAACAGAAAAAGTGCTGGCTCCTCACTTATTTCATCTCTTCTGTCAGAAAAAAGAAAAATGTATTCAAAGCCTGTTGGATAATTTAGAAAGTAGAAAATTCTGAACCAACGCCAGCTTGTCTTATAAATACACTCAAATAAATATGACTAAATGAACCCACAATCCCAACCACCCTAAGTCTTTTGTCTTCTGGAAACCAAATGATTTAGAACATACTGATGGTCCGTGATGATAAACCAAGTTTTAGACTTTGTTTAGGAAAACAGTATAAGCTGGGTACAGAGGTGAGAGGATTACCTGAGCTCAGGGGTTCGGGACCAGCCTGGGAAACATGGTGAGACCTCGCCTCCACAATAAATCAAAAAACCAGTCAGGCATGGTGGCACATGCCTGTGGTTCCAGCTACTTGGAAGGCTGAGGTAGAAGGAGGCTGCAGTGGCTGTGAGTGTGCCACTGCCCTCTGGATGACAGAGTGAGACTCCAACTCAAAAAAAAAAGAAAGTAAGCAGTATAATTTAATGTATTTTAGAAAGATTATTATAAAAATGCCTAAAATAAATAAGCTTGGGCATTTTTACACTTTAAAACAAACAAACAAAAAATCCTTCATCCAATGAAAGGCAATAAAGGAGCCCCCAAGACCAGGATTATTTTCTGCATTCCTATCAATTAATTAACAAACAGTCTTTCAGTAATGGCCCCTTGAGAAGGACCTACATGGACACTAAGGCAAGGGGAGAGAAAAAAGGAAGAAAGCGTAACAGAGTTTGAGAAAGTCTGATAGAGCTTTCACTTCTTCCCTTAAAAAAAAGACTTTTAATGTATTTAAAGTGAAACATGTTACAGTTAGTGTTATAGAGAAAAGTGGCAAGACTTATACATGACTCCACACAATTTTGAGAAAGGAGGTGGACTCATACAACGAAACGGACCCAAGTAAGACAGCCCTCAACCATAAGATCACAAGAAAATTAACATAAAAAGGATAAGCAAAGCTCCCTTCTACTATTTCTTTCCAACCCAAAGCACAAAAGTTTAGGTGAGCTGGGCTCAGTGGCTCAGCCTGTAATCCCAGCACTTTGGGAGGCTGAGGTGAGTGGATTGCCTGAGCCCGCAGGTTCGAGATCCACCTGGGTAACTTGGCGAGACCTCATCTCTACAATAAATCAAAAATTAGCCGGGCGTGGTGGTGCGCGCCTGTAGTTCCAGCTACTTGGAAGGCTGAGGTGGAAGGATAGCTGGAACCCGGCAGGTCAAGGCTGCGGTGGCCGGGAGCGGCCACTGCACTCCAGTCTGAGCAACAGAGTGAGATTCCAACTCAAAAAAAAAAAGTTTAGGTGATCCCATTAGATGCAAATGCCCAATGGTTTCCTTGGTCATCAGCTCCCCAGTGCTCGCATGGGAACTGATGCTCAAATTCCCTTGACAGTCTCACAGTCTGTCCTAAGGGCATCCCTCAGGCATGACCCCTGCCCCAAATCTAATGCATTCTCTTTCCCCCCCATTTACCCACCTCTATCTTTCTGTCACAACCCCATCTCTGGCCAGTCCCACCTGATGTCTTCTCTGTTCTCTCAAGGTTATTCCTGATTCCCCATTTTCTCTGCCTTTCTCCCGTTCCCTTTCAACCTACTCTTCCTTGCACTTTCCTCTTCATACCTTTCTCAGTCTTTGTTCTACAGTGGTTCCCTCTCACCTTTGTACTCCAAAACCTTCCTTACCCATCCCGCTCTCTCCTCCCTCCATGTTAGACATTGAAGCCTGTGTCCCTGGAGCCCCTTGTAGGCTACGACCAAATCCAAGGAAACGAGCTCTCAGAAAGAACCAGCATAGAGTTTGGACCAAGATAGAAGAGAACTGTTCATGTTTACAAAATGTTTAAGATGTTCAGGGATGACCTGGAAGTGTAAGGAGGTCCTCAAAACTTCAAGTGGGCTTTTTCTACTCCAGGGCCAGAAGTGCAGAATTTATATAACCAAGCAAATATATCTGAATCAATTTTCCAGTCTCTATTTCTAATCTTTTTATCACGAGTTCACCATCAAGGCCACAGGAATTTATGGATAAAAAAGATCTTTTACTGGCTTATTATCTAAATTCCTATCAAAGGTGCTTAAAGACAAGTGCTACTTTATTCATTAAAAAAAGCCTGAGAAAATCACATAAAAAGTGATTGTCTAATGTCTCCTGTCAGAAGAAAAGGTGGTTAAAAAAAAAAAAAAAGATTATAAGCCGGGATCGGTGGCTCAGCCTGTAATCCCGCACTTTGGGAGGCTGAGGTGAGTGGATTGCCTGAGCCCGCGGGTTCGAGATCTGCCTGGGCAACTTGGCGAGACCTCATCTCTACAATAAATCAAAAAATTAGCCGGGCGTGGTAGCGCACACCTGTAGTTCCAGCTACTTGGAAGGCTGAGGCGGAAGGATCGCCGAAGCCCAGCAGGTCAAGGCTGCGGTGGCTGGGAGCGTGCCACTACACTCCAGTCTGGGTGACAGAGTGAGACTCCAACTCAAAAAAAAAAAAAGATTATAAAATAATACTGCTGAAAGAGAGGTTTTGCTATGTATGAAGCAAAAATATTAACTAAGCTTCTATCTCCTCGTAATCTCTTCCCCAAAAATTAGGATATGTGCTTATAATATTAGCATGCTTTGACTTCACAATTCCAACATGCAACATGCTAGGTAAGACAGCAGAAGAAAAGAAGTGACTAGCAAAAAACCTCCCCCTAAACTGACACCCCAAACTACCAGAACTCTTCCTACTGGCAATTCTTCTCTTACCCCACTTGAATCCAATGGCTCAGATCTTAAAAGTCCCATGAAAGAAGGCAGCAGAAAATGACATGACCCTTATCTCAGCCCTACTTGTCTTTCCTAGAGAATTGAGCTGGGAGAAGTTCTCAGAAGGGTTCTTTATACTCCAGATGGCAACTGTCAGCTCTCACCCGTGAAAATACTGGCAGTTTCCTCCTCTCTGCCCTTTGGTTGTTGCTGGTGATTACCACCACCACCAATAGTAAGAGATCATTTTTAATTTACTTTTTGCTAGGAACCACACTAAGCACTTAACATGTAAAACATCAACTTAATCCTTGACTAGATTCTTCCCTATGAAAAATGGGGGCAGAGGGCTGGGCACAGTGGCTCATGTCTATAATCCCAGCACTGTGGGAGGCCGAGGTGAGAGGACTGCCTGAGCCCACGGGTTCAAAACCAGCCTGGGCAACACGATGAGACCTCATCTCTACAATAAATGAATAAAAAATGAGCCGGGTGCGGTGGTGCATGCCTGTAGTTCTAGCTACTTGGAAGGCTGAGGCAGAAGGATAGCCTGAGTCCAGCAGGTCGAGGCTGCGGTGGCCGTGAGCATGCCACTGCACTCCAGCCTGGTGACAGAGACTACGAATAAAAAAACGGGGGGTGGGGGCAGAGAAAGGTTACAGAACTTGCTCAAGATCCTTAACCAAGCCAGTAAACCAAGGAGTTCACACTAGAACCAGGTCTGTCAGATTCTAAAGCCCAAACTCTAATCTGCTACATGATCCTTGGTCAAAAAAACCCTCCATGCCTTGCCTTATCCCAACTCCAAAAGTTCAAGGTCCCCTAGAGGTCAGGAGAGCACTGGCATTTATTGAGGAAAGCCTTTTCGCCTTCCAAGGATCTTCCCATCCTTAGTCTTTGGCTGTTGGCTGTCAGCTGTCAGTCACTGCCTAGCAGGGGAGGAAGGCGGTACCTTCCTCACACTCTCAGGGTGAAACACTGCTCTCTTCTTCCTAATTACAGTGGGCCGTGGTGTGGCTTTCAGCTCTTGGGACACCACTGAATTTGAACTCTGTCAGAACCTCCTTCCTCCTCCCTCTCTCCACCTCACACCGGGATGTGGCAGATGGGCCTAGAAAAGAGGCATACACCAAGCAAAAAAATGGGTGCTGAGACGCCCCTCCCTCCTCCCCACCTCTCCCAAATAGCCACCAAAATACCCTTTCCCTGCTAGTTCTTTTCTTGCATGGGAGAAAGATTTTAAAAATGGGTTACTGTGGATTAGCCATTAGAAAGCCCCTGCTGAGCTCATGCTTTATCTCAGTTAATACTTAAATATGCACAGCCAGAGACAAGTTCTTATAGGGCTCTGGGGGGAGGAGAGAAGGGTATGCACATGGGGGTGATTTTGTCATTTTTCTTGGCTTAGGAGCAGCCTGTGAACAAATGCATATTTTGTTTTGAAAGGAGGATTCTGAAACCAAAAGCAAAAATAGATGACTAAGTACACTGCATCTTCCCATATACCTCTGTAGAGGGAGGACCAAGTGAACTCACACCAGAGCAAGTATCAGACGGTAAGAGTGACGATGGTCACTGATTATTGAGCACTTGGTCTCTGTCAGGCTCTTTGCTGGATGCTTTTACACACGTTGTTTCATTAAACCTTCACAATCCTGTGAAGTTCTGAGTATAAAGAGGAGGCTGGGGCTTAGAAACTCCCCCACCAAAATAATGGTTCTACAGTGCTTACGTTGTGCCCTGCTCTGCTCTGAGCACCTTAAACATGCATCTGTGGACTCATTTAATCCTCACAACAGCTCTGTGAGAGAAGGGATGCCATAACAAACCAGACACCTGTGGAAGGACTTGCAAGTCCATGCCCAAGGTCACACAGCAGATAAGCAAAGTGTCAGGACTTAAGTCAAGACACTGTGCCCTTAGTCACTGAACTACACTGAAATGGGCCACCTGGGTTTTTGTTTCTTTTATTTTACCATTTTGGGGGCATTATGTCTCCAACCAGATGGCAAGCTCTTGAGGATGGGGATCACTTTTTGTGCCCCACTCAACCATCAGTACGGCAAGCCAGCTAGGCAGAGTCCTCCGTAAATAACGGAGGCTGGTGTGATATGTGAAGGGGTCTGACTGTGAGGGTTTCTCAGAGTGTTCCACTGTTCTGTCCAGGCTTCCAGCTCCTCCTGCCTCAGAGCCCCCACAGAACCCTGGTCAGCCTGTGTGTGTCCATCCTGAGGATATGTGAAGGCAGACCAGGACAGTCTGCAAAAGATTAGACTCCTTTACTCCGCATTTCCCAGCAACTAGACTCACAGCCACTGGTCTGTACTTTCTGCTCCACCCTCGTGTCCGGTGTCCCTAAGAGTTCAAAGCCCTCCCTCCTACTAGACATGGAAGTGACCTTACAAGCCACCATCAGTCAACATGTCAGCATGCAAGATGGCATCCACAACTACCACTGCCCTACAGGATAAAGAACAAGCCTTTTAGCTCACCCATCCTCTTCACTAAAAAAATTTTGTTCACCCTTCAAGGCTCAGCTAACATAGTGCCTCCTATGTGAAACCTTTGAAGATAACCCTGGTTTTAGTAAGTTGATAGTAAGTTAAGTCAGAGTTTACACTGCATATAAAAATCACCTAAAACCCTAACCAAAATACTGGCATGGTCATATGGGAAACAAAATCCCATGTTAGTGATGAACAAGATTATCCCCACAGGACATTTTACTCTGAAATCTGCAGAATGGGCCTAGGTTTAAAAAAAAAAAGTCATAAAGTCAATTCCTGGAAACAAAATTAATCTGAGAGGGCAGAGCACCCTGTGCCACTGTAACTTATAAGGTTGATTTTATCTTTCCCTCCCCAGCTATATGGCTGTTCTTCACCTCAAAAATCAATGACCTGCCTGCTTATCTCTGATACAAATGCTCAAGACATTAACCTAGGGACAAGGGTTAAAATCATGATGCTTGCCTTATGGTAGTGCCAGATATTCCAGAAAACAGTGGCCACTTGCTAGGAGAACAGGATACCACGGGTATCTGGGCTGGCAACACAACCAGTGAGTTCTGCCGCTTCAGGAGAGAAAGCAAGCCTCCTCTGAGATCGTCAACTCTGAGTCTGGTACTCACTGAATACTAACAAGCCTGAGCCAACTAATGGTCTTACCTTCTTGTACCATAGAAAGACAAAGGGATAAGTGAAATTTCCAAGTAACTAACACTTACTTCCCAATGTCAAAACATTAAAATGCTAGTCAATTTAAAAGAGTGTTTTTGAATGTGATCTAACCTTTCTAGATGCCCCAGGGTCACGCTGAAGTGTCCTTCTACACTATGTGGCTGCATCTGACTTCCTCTCAGGGCTGCACGAGGCTTCCTCTCCCCACCCCCATGTCTACCTAGGAAGAACTGAGAGGGAAAGCAGATAACCATACTTATGCAACACACCAGCTGGATTTAGACACAATTCTAAGTTAAAACACCCTGGCCTCCCTTACAAGGAGGCAGGAGGCAGCGAGAGAAACCTTAGCATACTGAGTCCCCGTGGTGGGGGTGGGGAGCCCCATCGGCACAACATAATCTCATTTAAACAACAAAGGACAAAGTAATGTTCTTTTTATTTTAAACATACAGCAATTGAGACCTGGCAAAGTTGTAGGCTCACCCAAGGCCTCATAGCTGGGTGGTGGCAGGGTGTGGCTGAATCTCCTCACTCCAAGTCACAGCATCCTTCCATGACACAGAAGTTGACACACCGGGTGTCTTGCCAGAGAACCCTGACACAGGTAGCAGAGCTGAGGACTCCTTTGAACATCACTTCTCAGAGCAGAAATTCCTTTGAGAGAAATTATTTCTTCCATCATCATATCAATTTGTTTAACGTCAAATCTTTTAAAAGTTAAAATGTATTGATTAATGCAAATGATTAATATCGTGAAGATAGGTATCTCATACCAGATACATGAATGCACCTTTACTGTGGGTCTGTGATCAACCTAGGATTTGTGCTGGTTTTCAAATGTAGAGTAAAATTGTGACTATACAAAAGGGGAGACCAATCTAATGACTCAACAAACTCATGACTTTAATCAACATTTTAAAGTTAAACAATAGAGCAAACTGACAAAAAAGAAAAAAACCATAGAAATGTTAAGTAACTGAACTTTTCATAAAAACTAAATAAGTTATTAAGATAAACATGATGGGCTGGGCACAGTTACTCACACCTGTAAATCCACCACTTTGGGAGGCCAAGCAAGAGGATTGCTTGAGACCAGCCTTGGCAACATAGCAAGACCTTGACTCTACCAAAAAAATCTAAAAATTAGTCGGGCATGGTGGCATGTGCCTGTAGTCCCAGCTACCTGGGAGGCTGAGGTGGGAGGCTGAGGTGGAAGGATCACCTGAGCCCAGGAGGCTGAGGCTGCAGTGAGCTGTGATCATGCCACTGCACTTCAGCCTGGCTGACAGACCAAGACCCTGACTCAAAAAATGTTTAATTCTATGGAAATAGCATACATTCAGTGAATAAACGTTTTAGTCGGGGACTTTAAAAGTGTCAGCAGCCAGGCACAGTTGCTTGTGCCTCTGATCCCAGCTACTTGAGAGGCTGAAGTAGAAGGATTCCTTGAGTCCTGGAGTTGGAGGTTGCAGTAAGCGATGATCATACCACTGTATTCTAGCCTGGGAGACGGCGAGAGACCCTGTCTGTATTTGTTTTTTAAAAGTCAAGCAACTGCAAATATACGTGTGTGTGTGGAGGCAGAGGCAAGAGTCTAGGGGTTCAAGACCAGCCGGGGCAATTTGATGTGACCTCATCTCTACAATAAATTTAAAAATTAGCCAGTTTCTCAGAAGGATGAGGTGGAAGGATCACCTGAGCCAAACAGGTCAAGGCTGTGGTGGCCGTAAATGTGCCACTGCACTCCAGCCTGGGCAACAGAGTGAGACTCCGACTCAAAAAAAAAAAAAAATATATATATATATATATAACATCTAAAGCTAAAGCTTTACCAAAGTGCAGTGCCAATTTTAACTTTTTACATTTCAATTATCCCCTGCAAAAATGAAGTGGCAATTAAATTTCTTATTCAAAGCTCACAGGCATGTGCCCTACTCTCTACAACTGCAAATATCTTCCCTAAAACCTGTACCTATCCCAGTCAGACTCATTGCTTTCTTCTTGCCACTATTAGGCAAAAAACCTACTGGCCTGATAAACTTGATAACTTTCACCCTCACATCTTGAAACATAATTATAAAACCTAATCCTCATTTGGACTTCCTTCGATTTGTACCAAAAAAGCTGTCTTTCTAGAGCAAACCAAGAGATTTTTTTTTAAACCCATTCGTCTATCCTAAGACAAGTCTCATGAGAACAAGGAAGGGAGGGAACAGCCTAAAATTCCATCAGCCACAGCTGCTAAGCCATTGGCTCAGAGACGAGGGAAGTACCTGGAAAGTGCAGAGTAATCTGCTCTGAGTACGCAAGCTTAAACCTTGCTCACCAAGCAAATGAAAGAATCTCTCTCTCAGAACATTCCCGAAATACCAGACTCACAAGAAGAGTGACATTTCCTTGTCCCTGTAGCCTCAACACTATTTTATGGTGTTCCTGTCACAATTTATATACAGTCCAGATGCCAAAATCTTGGTGGCGACTGCTACGTGCCCATTAACTCGATACCTATTTTTACTGAGGGATACGAATTTCTCAATCACTTCTAAATCCATTTAACAAACCAACAAAACTTGCAGGCTGTTTTTTTTTTTTTTAAGATGGAAGTAAAAAACTCTTGTATCAACTGTTCATAAAGAAGGAAACATTAAGAACAGTTTGCATCATAAAAGGGGGGAAGACTTTTCTTGCTAAATCTAGTCTATGAACTTACAGCTAAAGACCTGAATTTCCTTTCCTCCCTCTTTATTTTAGTAGCAAAGATGAATTAAGCCTTTATGAAACAGCACAAACTAGTATATGCTCTATTTGTTACAATTATATTTCCTACTAAGGCCAGACGTTTGACAGGGGTGTATTCCTTTGCCTTCCTGGAAAGAGGCTGTGTGATTTTGTAAAGCAGGAATATCAAAAAGCAAACACCAGAGAGCAAAAAGTCTGACAAGGCCTGCCCAAGGGAGAAAAAAAGGTTCTTCAATGCCAGGCCTGGTGGCCCACAATGGGCTAGTGTCTGTCAGTCCAAGCCTAAGACAAAGCTTAGGGAGGAACCTGGAGGTGGTAAGATTTTCCTCATTAAGGAAAAAAGACCTACATGTCCAGTGAGTTCACCAAAACCTACCTGCCGCAGCATCTTCCTCTCACCCGCAAAGCATCCTGCAACTCCTCCCTAGACTCACCAGTGACCAGTGACCATGAAAGCGGCCAGCTTACAAGCTCATCAGAGAAGGCTCCTGTGGCAACTGAAGTCCCCATGTCTGCCTGGACACTTACCAATGACGAACCCTAGGAGCACCACCAGAGTCCTCCCCACACCCAGATGCCGGAACTCATCAGTACGTGCTGGCAGGCTTCTGAGGTATGCTCTAGTCCTAGGATCTACCCAGGACGAGAAGGGGGATCGTGCCCAGAACTGAGGTGGACCTTCGAGCCTCTGTCCCAGTTCTCCCACTGTCCTGGAAGTGGCCTTCCCTCTGGCTGCTTCCACCACAGCTTGGGAAGGGAAATACTTCCAACTTTTTTTTTAAAGGCCCTCTTCCATACAATTCCAGAAGAAGCAAGTTTCTGAAAGAATGCCTGAAAGAGAGAGACAGCACACAGGAGACCCAGCTCTCTCCCAGACAGCATGCAAAATGAGTCACTTAATCCATGTCTTCCGGTGTTGCTGCTGCCACCCTCGCTCCGAGTAAATGAAGGCAAACGGATTCACAAGGGATCCAGGGACACTGGATGTATAAGATCATCATAGCAATGGGGAGGGGGGTGGTCAGGTAGCATTCCTGCTGCCTCCCACACATGCTGGTGGCGTCCCTAGAGAAGTAGAAAGGCTCCCCTCCGTGTCTGGGTAGTGGTGGGGTAACGGGAGGACGGAAGGAATGACAGAAAGGGGAAGGAAACAGAAATGTTAAAATAAAGAACTATGTGTATATAGATGGGGGGAAAAAATCTTAACTCATCCACATCCTTGTAAGTTAATTCTCCAAGGGGCAGGGGCTTCTTCTTCTGATATGACCCCCAAGAGGAAATTTCTGGACAGATGCCCTTCCCCTTCCCTCTCACACCCACTCCTGGCTCATTCAAGTGGACTCTCAGGTACAAAACCACCCTCAAGACAGAAAGCTTCACTCTCCCTGACTCTCTCACTCTCCAACTCTCCAAGAAGAGATTAATAACACACTTGTGACCGGCAAATTGTTCACTTTCCTAATACTGAGAGCAGGCAAAAATAAAAAATCTGAAGCTGGTTGCCGCAAACTTCTGTCATTAAGCACAAGTGAAATGGTCTGTTCTAAATTGTCACCTTTTTCACAATATAGCTGAAAGTTGCAGACATATCCAGGATTTGCTTCAGACACCACTCTGATGAACATTCCATAGTTTGTATTTTTATTCAGATTTATAAACCCGAAAAAACAGTCATCCACAATGAGGGAAATGTACATCAGCGCCAACCAGGACCAGAATTTGGAATGACGTGATGAGTTAAGTTTTTGACACCCCTGGTCCTTTCTTCCCAACTCTCCATACAAAACTTGCCACCCCCACTAATGTCACATAAACTGACACATGAGACCTGAGGCCAAACTCAGAAGAACTGTTTCTAGTATAGCCTGCTACTAGGCATTGCCTACCTGGTAAACACTTAAGTGGCCTCCCTTTGGGAGCTACAGACATCTCACCGACAATTGTCTCCCCCACATATTTCGGAAATGGTCTGGACCCCTGTTAGATTTCAGGCAAGGTTTCTCAGCCTTGAGGCTGCTGACATTTGGAACCAGATAATTCTGTTGCTGGGGCTATTCTGTGCACTGCAGCATCCCTGGCCTTTACCTACAGATTCCAGCAGCACTGCCCCCCTCCCCAAGTTCACAGTGTCTAAATGTTCTCTGGGGTTAAGACGATGCATACCTTTCCCCCTCCCAGTTTGAGGTACCTCCTCTGCATATTCTCTTTGTAAATTTCCATATTCTTAGAGGGAGAAGGAAGACCCGAACTGCCACAAGCTACAAAGACTTCAGTGCTCAGTGTGATTAACCTAAGAGGGCTTGGGCTTTGGAGTAGGGTTGGGGGGGATAAGAATGGAGAATGCTGCAGTAGGAAACACAGCGTAAGAGGAACAGTAAGTCCATCATTCACAGCACAAGACTTGAAGCTGCTTCTCCCCCTATTTATTTATTTATCCCCCAGGCCCCCCCCCCACCGTCAGAGTCTCACTCTGTCACCCAGGCTGGAGTGCCGTGGCATGCTCATGGCCACCGCAGCCTCGAACTGCTGGGCTCAGGCGATCCTTCCACCTCAACCCTCCAAGTAGCTGGAACTACAGGCATGTGCCATCACATCCGGCTAATTTTTCTTGATTTATTGTCGAGATGAGATGTCTCACCAAGTTGCCAAGGCTGATCTCGAACCCATGGGTTCAGGCAATCCTCTCACCTTGGCCTCTCAAAGTGCTGGGATTATAGGCATGAGTCACCGCGCCCGGCCTCTCCCCCTATTTATGAGGGAAAAGAAACCAATACAAGTCTCTGTCTTATCCAAGGAATACAGATTTGACATTGTAAGAGGTTAACAGAACCTCAGAGGGCAAACCTCACCAGATATCCATAACCATTGGGTCAAACTAGACCTGGCCAATGAAATGAAGCCCAAGACTCCAGCATTTCGATCAAGGACAATCTCTAGGAGTACCTGTCGAAGAGTCTTGGTGTCTCATGTAGAAAACAAGAACAGGTGAGAAACATACCTGTGATGATGACTCTGAGAGGGTTAGTACCAGTGGAATGATTCTGTTGGTGGCCTCAGAAGGACTGGGGACAACATTTAAAAAGCAACTAACAAGTGTTGTTCTAGGAGACACGGGTGCTAGGCCAAAAGGCAGAACATTCCTGCCCTCGAGTTGCCGACAATCAAGTTGGGAAAAGATTAATTATACATTCATTAACATATTTATCACCACTTAATAGCTGCAGCTAAGGTTTACTGGAAGCTTATAATTTACCAAGCTCCATGCCATGTACTTTATATCCATTACCCCTTTTAATCCTTACCACACTCCTACAGTAATAGCGAGTATTACTACTCCCATTCTATAACTGAAAAAAACACTGAGGGTTAAAGAGACTAAGTGACGTGTCCCAGGTCACACAGCTGATGATTAGCTGGGATTCAAATTCAGATTCCTTTAATTCCAAACCCATGTTTCTATCCACTGTGCAGTGCGGCACTGAGGACCACCATACTGAAAGGGGGCCCGGGGCAGGGTGCCGAGGTGGGTCACTGCTGGGATTGCAAAGGAAAGCCAAAGATTAAGCTGGCGAAGAAGGGGAAGAAGTGCTTCCAAGGCAAAAAGTTCCCTAAAAACTAGCTCCTCGACTCATGCCAACTCAGCCAGCTACCGGAAACACTACTGCCCACAAGGAAACCAAGTCCTCTAAAAGGATTCTGGGGTTGGCGTGAACAAAGTGCTCTAGGCAGACACAGATGAAGGCTGATAGATACTCCTTTTTCTTCCAGGGATGAGAATCCTCCTTTCTAGGGTGTCTGAAACTTCCTTTTCACTATCACACCCATCTCTCTAGGTCAGTGGATCATCATCCTTTGGAGTCAATGATTCCTCAGAGAGGCTAGTGAATGCTATGTACCGTGTCCCAGAAAAACATACAGACACAATCTCCTGCATGCCTTTTTCAGAACACTGCAAAAGCATTTACACTTTACAAGGTCAGAAGGATATGAGCCCCTCATTTGGCCCTAGGTTTAAATTTTACTTTTTCACATATTTTCATTCTAATGGTCCATCCACTCCTGGCTGAAGAAAAGCTGGCCAACATGGTGAGAGATTCATTTCAATAATTTTTCATTTTACAGCTGAGGTACATCCATCGTGTACTATACACAGACTTCATCCTTTCCTCTGGATGTTGCCTTGCAAACTGGATGTTGAACTGTGTCTCCTGCCATGGCTTTGAGATTGATCGGGAAGTCTCTGACTTGGCTCGATGACACCTGAAGTCTGGACTCACACAGCAAGCAGTCAGCAAGGTAGCTGGCTCACTCACACACGCGGGGGCTCCACGAGTGACCCCAGTGACGGCAGCCTGGGTGGACTGCTACTCATGGGTGCTCCCAGCTCTTCAGGCAGAGCAAGGACACACACGCCTGGTTTCCAAAGCGTTTGAGGGTGATTACGCTGGCTTGGTGATTCATGAACCAGTACAGGATGTGCCCAATTACACACTCTATTTTTTCTGATCTTATTTCACAAACCCCGATTTCACAGGAACATAGATTCTCCATCCAAACAGAATTATCTAACTTGAACAGTTAAAATACTAATTATCCTCAAATTCTCCTTGGGGGGGGTATAATTAAGATATAACTTTAATGGACATTTTAATACTTTTGGTTGTATCATTTATTCAAACATCTAAGAAGTGCCTGCATTTGGGATCTCGTAAGGAAGCCACAGGCAGAGAGAGTATTGAATGTCGGTAACAAAACACTATGCAATCAGGATACCCAAGATACCAGCATAGGCCCTGTATCAAATAAAACTTTCATCAAGTAAAAACATTTCCAATATTAATTTTGCTCTCCCCTACTCCTAGCCCAGATAAAAAATTATTAACTTGAAATTTTTTAGCAATAAGCTGTCAACAGCAGCTGCTATTGACTGAGAGAAAGAAAAATAAAATTGTTCTTGCTATAAACAAATTACTAGTTCGTTCCAAGATAAATAACGACTTGACGTTCTCATTCTCAGACTCGGAAGAAATGTGGCTTCATGATACAAATTATCTCAGCTCTACCAGAAGACATCATGCATTCAAACACATTCGCTGTGGATAGCCATACCATCTACAAAGTATTATGGGAGAAATACAGGGGCCCTGTCTGCAAAAACCAGGTAACTACAGTTTCTGGAAGAAACTTCTATATTCCACATAGAATAAAATGATGCTACTTACCACCAGATCGTTTCCTACTGAAGACATTTTCTCCCTCCTATTTAAGGAAAAGGCTGGACAAAAACGATGTACTATTAAAGTGCCAAGGAAAAATGTTCCATATGTAAAAACAACATGAAGCCATATTAAGACCTCTAAGTCAGACGTTAGTCAATGATGCTGTGTATTTCTGGGCCCTTGAATACAAGCATGGTCTGTTTTTCTGACTCCAAAAATACAATAAGGGGATTTATTAACTTAAAGATCTAACAGAGGACACAATTAGAATTGGTTTGGGAAATGAACTGTGCTCTCAGCCAAGAAATGTCATCTAGCCTTTCTACACTAAGAATCATCATGGTGATTCCCTCTGACTCCATGCAAGGTTAGCCCCACCCTACAAATTTAATCTGTAAGGAATCCAGGCAGATCTAGGATACGAAGTCGCAAGAAGGTGGTGCCATGTCCTAGCTTGGCATGTGCGGAGGACTCATTTGCCAAGCTTGCAACCAAGCTTAAGTGAGATTGAGGAAGAAGACACGCCAAATTAAAACTCTCAAGGACCATTAATCACACCCTCATGACTTCAGATACAACATATGCTTATGTAGGTCTGGCCTTTATTCTTAATCAAGGGCATTAGCTTCCTACCACAACAGTCTATAGGACGAATTGTTTCAAAAGTGGGGCAGGCATGGTTCAGCCTGTTCATTATTTTTAGTAATTAAAAAATACATATATGACTATGAAAGTTTTGTTATTCTTGGACACAAATAAACAGATGGCCAGTGAGGGAATGAGAGCAACTTCACGTCTAAGAACACACGGCATTCCACTTTCAGTTTCTGAATGTCAAAGCTTGGGAGAGAAATCCAAGAATTCAACCTGAAACCAGAATAGGAAAACTATTTTTATTTCATTTGTTTGGCATACTCCAACTGTTAAGAAGTAGGAATAAAGAGAAGAAACGCCTAGCAGGGCACCAAGTACTCAGTGAGTATTTAATAAATATTACTTGGATGACTAAAAGAATGAGCAATTATTCAAAGAACAGCATATTGAAAAATTCAGGTGGTTTTTCTGTAAATCACAAATGCTATAAGTTAGAAATAAAGAGAACTATGTCTGAGGTACACAGATAGAATGCTTTCTGCCTTGGCCCCACAGTTATGCTATCTTCTTTTTCTCCTCATCCACACAGGCTCTGCTTTAAAGAATTAATAAAGTAGCAGATTTGGGCGCTGGCATCATATTTATCATGGATTCCATCTTTGATGAAAGAACAACTTAAAAAACAGACAAAATATATGAAACAATTGTTTTCAGACATTGGACAACAGGCAACATGGGACCTGACTCCTAAGAACAGCGAAACAAGCCCTATATTTGTCTGAACTTATTGCCAGGAGCAGTTTCCAAGCACAGCACAAAGAAGGGGGGACGCAAAGCACAACAGTCTCACTGAGCAGAGGTGGCAGAGATTAGTAATCAGGGAGGCCATATTCAAGGCCAAGACAGCTAGAATTAGAAGGGCAGAACACCTGGGAGGAGGGTGCAAACAGAGGGTCCCTAGAGTCTTAGACTGATCTATGCATGTGAGAAAATAAACTACCTAAAGGTGGGGATAGAAGAATCAGAAAGCAGTTGGTCTAAGAAGCCCTAGAGCTCACACAGACAACTAGGAACAGTTCATGTTTTCATCAGCAAACAAATAACTCATAAATACATGACATCAGGTAAAGTCCTAGAAGAACATCCCTTAGTATTGGAACTAAATCATCCCTACACTAATGGCTGTCTTGGTTCCACCCTAACAAAGCTTACACGCTAGCTTCAATGTGAAATTAATGATTTTAAGTAACTTAAATGCATGCTAGAACAAAAACTAGCACCTTAAAATAATACAACAAAATCCAGTATTGAACAATGCAAAACTCACAATGCCTCACATTCAAACAAAAATTACCAGGCAGGCTGGGCGCAATGGCTCATGCCTATAATCCCAGCATTTTGGGAGGCCAAGGTGAGAGGACTGCCTGAGTCCATAGGTTTGAGACCAGCCCAGACAACTTGGTGAGACCTCACCTCTACAATAAATCAAAAAATTAGCCAGGCTTGGTGGTGCATGCTTGTAGGTCCAGCTACCTGGAAGGCTGAGGTGGAAGGATTGCCAGAGCTCACAGATCAAGGTTGTGGTGGCTGGGAGTGTGCCACTGCCCTCCAGCCTGGGTGACAAAGTGAGACTCCAACACAAAAAAGACAAAAAAAAAAAAAAATCAGGCATGCAAGGAAAATAAAACTCATAACAAGAAGAAAAACCAGTAAATACAAGTAGACCCAGAAATGACAACAGATGATGGGGCTAGCAGACAAGGACATTAAATAAGTTATTATAATGGTACAGCTTCTTTGGAAAACAACTTGGCAGTTCCTCAAAAGGCTAAACAGAGTTACCTATGACCCAGTAACTCACTTCTAGGCAAATAACCACAGAAATGAAAATATATATCCACACAAAAACTTGTAATAAATGTTCATAGTAGCATTATTTGTAATAGTTAAAAAGTGGAAATAATCCAAATATTCATCAGCTGATGAATATCCACATAATGAAATATTACTTAGCAATAAAAAGAAATTAAGTTCTGATAAATACTACAACATGAATGAACCTGGAAAACAGTGAGGAAGACTATCACAAAACACCACATATTTATGATTCCATTGATATGAAATGTTCAGACTAGTATCTATGGACTAGACTTTTCAAATCATTATAGACTGAAGAGGAATGGGAAAAATGGAGAGTACCTGCTAATGAGTACAAACTTCATTTGTGGAGTGATGAAAATATTCTAAAATTAGATTGTGGTTGTACAATAGTTGTACAACTCTGTGATTATACTAAAAACCGTTACTTTATACATTTTAAATGGGTAAATTATATAGCAATGTAAATCATGTCTCAATAAAGCTATTTAAAAGTTATGATAAATATACTCCATGTAGAAAGAAGGTAGCGTTTCCCTCCTCCCGCAAAAAAGTAAGAATATGGAAGACACAAAACAAACCCGGTAGCTCTTCCAGTAAAAAAAAATAAACTATCTGAATTGAAAAATATACTAGATGGATTAACCGTAGACTAGACATTGCAGATCAGTAAACTTTTAGACATAATGACAGCAACTAACCCAAATGAAGCACACAGAGAGAAAAAGACCGAAGAGGAAAGTAGGAGAATCAATTAGTAAAGAGACTATACTGAATTGCCTAACAAATGTGCAATTGAGGACATAAAAGAAGAGGAGAGAGGGATAGAATAGAAAAAAAATTTTTAAGAAATAATGGCTAAATTTTAAAAACTTTGATAAAAACTGTAAACACTCAGATCCAAGAAAACCCAACAAACCCCAAAAAGAACAAACATAAAGAAAATCACATAAAGGCGCATCATAATCAAAATCAGTGATCAAGAAAATATTTAAAAGCAGCGGAGGGAAAATGGCATTAAGAGGAATAAAGGCAGAATGAGAGCAAATTGCTTTTCAGAGACTGTGTAAGCTGATAGACAATGGAGGAGCATGCTTAGTGAGAGAGAGAAAAGGCTCTCAATGTAGAACTCTATACCTGGTAAAAATGACTCAAAAGCAGAAATAAAACAAAGACTTTTCAGACAAAACTGAAAATTCACTGCCAGCAAAGCTACCCTGAGAGAAATGTTTTTAAAAGTTCTTCAAGCAGAGAGAAAATGATATCATCTGAATTTAAACAAAGAAATAAAGAGCTGGACATGATCAATATATGAGTAAAAATAAAGAATTTTTTTCTCATTTTCAATCTTTTTAAAAGATGACTATTGAAAGAAAAGATAAAATGTTGTGGGGCTTTTGATATATGTAGAAGTAAAATGCAGCACTAAGAATAGTAAGAGAGATAGTTGTATATTATTTCAAGTGTCTTGTACTCTATGTAAAGTGGTATATTACTTTAAGATTAACTATGATCAATTAAAGACATGTAAATTCTAGAGCAGCCATTAAAAAATAACAAAGAGGTATCTCTAATAAGTCAAGAGTGGAGATAAAATGAATTCACTAAAACAAAACAACCTAACACAAAGAAGGCAAGAAAAGAGGTAAAGGCAAGAAAAGAGGTAAAGAACAAAGGTGACAAATAGAAAATGAATAGCAAGATGGTAGTCTCAAACCCAAGCATACCATAATTACATGATATGAAATGGACTTTGAAAAAAGTTAAAACCTTCAAATAAAAAGCAGAGATTGTCAGGCTAGATTTAAAAACAACAACAAAAACAAAAAGATCCTTTACTATCTGCATGAAACTCAATTTAAATATAAAGACATAGGTTAAAACTATAAGGAAGGGAAAAGATCGATCATACAACTGTTAATTTTGAAAAAGCTGGAGTAACTATATTAATAACAGTTACATTAATATAGATTTTAACAAAGAATACTTCCAAGTATGAAGAGAAACACTCTATAATAACAAAATACTCAATATTTCAAGGCAGAACAATCTTAAATGTTTATCTGCCTAATAATAGATTTTAAAAATACATAAAGCGTTAAACAATTATCTTTTATTTTTTTTCTTTGAGTTGGAATCTCACTCTGTCGCCCAGGCTGGAGTGCAGTGGCATGTTCATTGCCACCGCAGCATCGACCTCCCAGGCTCAGTGACACTTCCATCTCAGCCTTCCAAGTAGCTGGAATTACAGGCACTGCTACCACGTCCAGCTAATTTTTTGATTTATTGTAGAGATGAGGTCTCACCAAATTGCCCAGGCTGGTCTCGAACCTATGGGTTCAGGCAATCTTCTCACCTCTGCCTCCCAAAGTCCTGGAACTATAGGTGTGAGCCACCACACCCAGCCAACAATTATCTTTCTTTTTTTTTTTAGATTAGAAAATAAAGTTTATTTAAAAACTAAATTAGAGAGAGAGAGAGAGAGAGAGAGACAGAGAGAGAGAGGAGATTCACCTCCTCAAGATAGGGGAGGGGGCCAAAGTCAGGAAACATGGCCTGGCCATAGCTCAAAGAGCACATGGCCACACCATAGCTTAGCAAGGCAATGGCCCAATTATCTTTCAGTAAAAATAAAATTTTAAAAAATACATGGAACAAAAATCAATACAACTACAGCTAGACATTTTAACATTCCTTTCACAGTAATTGACAGAACATGTAGTCAGAAAATGAGCTTGAACAACTTGACCTGACATTTCTAGAACAAATCAGCAGAAAATACATTCTTTTCAAGTATTCATTAAACATTCAATAGAGGCGAGAGGACTGCCTGAGCCCAGAAGTTCCAGATCAACCTGGGCAACTCGGTAAGACCTCGTCTTTTGCAATAAGTGAAAAATTAGCCAGGCGTGGTAGTGCATACCCGTAGTTCCAGTTACTTGGAAGGTTTGAGGCAGAAGGATCATCTGAGCCCAGCAGGTCGACACTAGGGAGACCATGAGCATGCCACTGCACTACAGCATGGGCAACTGAGTGAGACTACAATTAAAAAAAATAAAAAATAAAAATCAATAACATAGACTATATTCTAGGCTATAAAAGAAGTCTCAATAAATTTAAAAGAGCTAAAATAAACAAAATAATTTATCTAACCACAAAAGAATTTACTTAGAAAATGAAAATAGAAAAATATCTAGAAAATCTTCCAATTATTAGAAATTAAAAATTCATTTCTAATCAAACCATAACCCAAAGACGTAACCACAAGTTAAAACAGAAACCATTTTGAACTGAATGCAAAAGCAAACTTTGCTGGATGCAGCTAAAGCAGTTGTAGCAGGGAATTTATTGCTTTTAATGTTTACATTAGAAAGAAGTTCTCAAATAAATGATCTAAGCTTTCACTTAAGAAGCCAGAAAAAGAAGAGGAAATTAAACCCACAATATGCAGAAGAAAAGACACAATAAAGAGTAAAAATCAATGGAACTAAAAACATAAAAGCAATAAAGAAAAGAAAAAAAAAAAATCAATGAAATCAAATGCTGATTCTTTAAAAAGATCAATAAAATTGTAAGGCACTAAACAGATGAGAAATGAAGGGGAAAAAAGAGTTAAGACAAACCATCAGTATCAGGAATGAAAATGAAAGTACTACAGATGATATATATATTAAAAGAATAATAAAAGAATATTATAAACAAGTTTATGGCCATAAATTGACAGCTTAAATGAAATTGACAAATTCCTGAAAGACACAAACTATCATTCAAGAAGAAACAGACAAGCCAAAAACACTGTATCAATGAAATAAATTGAATCAGTAGTTAAAAATTTTCTCAGTAGAAAACTCCAGGCTCTGATAGCTTCATTATTGTTGGATTCCACCAAACATTTAAGGAAAAGAACAAGAAACACTTTCCAACTCACTTTATGAGACCACCATTATCCTGATACCAAAACCAGTCAAAGATATTAAAAGAAATATATTGGCAAATATCCACCATATAGAGAGACATAAAAAATCCTTAAAAAATTTTAGCAACTTATAATTCACAACAACAAAAGATAAGACATGACCAAGTGGGCTTTATCCCAGGAATGCAAGGTTGGCTTAACACTGCAAATTGGTCAATATATTTCATCATATCAAAAGACTAAAAAAGAAAAACCCTATGATAATCTGAATAGATAAGGAAAAAGCATCTGACAAAATCCAATACCCACACATGATTTAAAAAGCAAAGGCTACTCAACACCCAGAAATAGAGGAAACTTTCTCGACCTGATAAAAGGAATAGGGGGAAAAACTTACCTAACATCATATTTAACAGTGAAAAACTGAATGCTTTCCCCTTAAGATTAGGAACATGGCAAGGATCTCTCTCACCAATGCTATTCAACAGTGTAGTGGGCAACCCTTCCGGTTCCCCCCTCACTGTGGGAGCTTTACTGTCCTCTCAATAAATCCTGCTTTAAAAAAAAAAAAAGTGTAGTACTATTCCTAGTCAGTGAAATAAGACAAAAAATAAAAATAAAAGGTATACAGAATATATTAGAAAGGAAGTTGTAAAATTCTCTTTATTTAAAGACATGATCATCAAAGTAAAAAATTCTAAGAAATCTACAAAAAGGGTATTAGAACTAATAAGTGAGTTTAGCACAGTTATAAGCAATAAGGTCAATATACAAAACTAATTATATTTCTTTTTTGTTTGCTTGTTTGTTTGTTTTTTGAGTTGAAATCTCACTCTGTCGCCCAGACTGGAGTGCAGTAGCCGCTCCCAGCCACCACAGTCTCGACCTGCTGGACTCCGGCGATCCTTCCGCCTCAGTCTTTCTAGTAGCTGGAACTACAGGCACGTGCTACCACGCCCGGCTAATTTTTTTTATTTATTGTAGAGATGAAGTCTCACCAAGTTGCCCAGGCTCCCGAACCCGCGGGTTCAGGCAATCCACTCACCTCAGCCTCCCAAAGGCGTGGGATTACAGGCTGAGCCACCAAGCGTGGCTAATTATATTTCTATATACTAGAAATAAACGATTGGAAGTTATAATTTTTAAAATACTACTTAATAAAAGCATCAAAATATGAAATTCTTAGGGATACAAAGACATGTAAGAACTTTACTTTAAAACATATAAAACATTGCTGAGAGAAATTAAAGATGACCAGATCTAGCACTGTCCAGATGACTTTAAAAAGGAACTAAATTGAAAGACTTACACTACCTGATTTCAAGACTTACTATAAAGCTACAGTAATAATGACTGGGTAGTGTTTGTTATAAGAAAAAATACAGATAAATAGAACAGAGGTCCAAAATTTACTAAGGTGTCAAGGTAGTTCAATGGATAAATGAATCTAGATTCTTCTACAAAATTCTAAAACTAGCTCCAATTAGATGAGAGACTTAAAGAGCTGAAATTTTGCTCTTCAGTCGTAAAGACACTGTTGACAAAATGAATTAGCAATCCACAGGCAGAAGAAAAAAAAATATTTGCAATACTTATTTCTGATAAAAGACTTGTATTTAGAGTACATAAGGAACTTCTCACACCTGAATGGTGTGGATACAAACAATACTTTTTTTTTAAGGCAAAAGATTTTAAGACACTTCACTAAAGAAGATACACAACTGACAAATAAGCACATGAAAAGGTGCTTACTATTAAAAGTCATTACACAAATGCAAATTAAAACCACAATGAGATATCCACCACCACACACTAACTACATCCTACAGTGGATAAAAGTTAAAAGATTGGCAATTACATGTGTTGGACAGGATGTGAAAAAATTAGAAATCTCATACATTGGTGGTAGAAATGCAAAATGGTACATCCACTCTGGAAAGCAGTTGGACAATTTCTCATAAAACAGAAATATACACTGTACGTGTCCCCCAGCAAGCCTATTCCCTACTCCTAGGTATTAATATTTATCCCAGAGAAATGAATAAATATATCCCCCAAAGACTGGAAAATAGACATTCATAGCAGCTTTATTCATGACAGTCAAAACCCAGAAACAACCCAAATGTCCATCTACTGATGACTGGATAAAATATTATGGTATATATTTATATAATGAACTATACAACAATGGCATACTTCTCAGCAACTACAAAGCATGACTCACTGAGAAAAGACACGGATGAATTTCAAATGCGCTATGCCAAGTGAAAGGTGCTAACACAAAAGGCTGCCCATTTATATGAAATTCTAGAAAAGGCAAAAAGCAGCTCAGCAGTTGCCGGGGGGGCCAGGAGTTGGGGGGAGGGAACTGATAAAAAGCCACCACAGGGAATTTTTGTAGGGATGCAAATGTTTGAAATGGCTCAGATCATGATTGTTATGTTAGCTATACAACTGTACATATTTACCAAAACTCCAATTTTACACTTAAATTGGCAAATTCTATCATTTTCGAGCTATAACTCAATAAAATTCTAATTACATTTTTTTCTCCACAGACGAATTTCAAAATAAGTCACAATTGTTTAAAAACAGAAAGAGGCGATTTTATGTCACTGTAAAATATGTAACATCCAAATCCTCAAAAACAGCAGGATGAGAACGAAAAAGTTTTATCTTTTCTGAATCACAAGATGGGAAGAGGAAAAGAGGAGCAAAAAGTGTAGAAAAACCTGTGGGAGCTTCTCTCCAAATTGTTTTAGATCGTCCTTACACATGTCAGGCTTCACCCAATCCCTACTCATAACTTACATCCGCTTGCAGAAACCACAGAATGTGAATGCATTCTCTCTTCAAACCCTCCCCCTCAAACACACACACAGAAAGCCCAAAACACGCCATCCTTTTTTCTTCTTTGACTCAGAGCACAGAAGTGAAGAGGCTCAGCCCATGAAGCCAAGAGGCCTGTCTCGTGACTCTCCTCTGCACTTAAGGACACAGAATCTTCCCCTTTTGATTCTATTGTTTCTCATGGGGCAAACTGCCCTATGGCCAGTTTACTCTGAGCTCCTGGTCAGGAGTCCATAGTTAGAACCTAAGCAATTGACAGGACTCTCAGAGTCAGTCCTTTTATTTTGAAATTATAAAAATACTACCTATAACATTGAGGAATATAAAAAGAAAGAAAAAAACAAGTGCTCTCCAGTGGGGAAATAATTAAATAAATTATAAATCTATTCAGTCCTTGCCCGATTAAGGCAATGATCTTTAAATAGTCATTATAAAGCCTACATATGGAGAGGAGACACAAAGAGCAGAAAACCTCTGGCTGCAGCTAAGTAAATAATACATGCACATATGACCATATCAGCAAGGAACCCACATAAATTAAGAGGGATGGGGACAGGTTTTCCCCAACTGTTTTCACTGCATGAGTGTACATATGTATGTGCACATTTTACTAAAATCTAACATGCGTATCTCCTGAGGTTAGCAGTAGAATTCTAGCCTATGCAAGAAGAAGCCCAGTTATCGACAGTTAAGTCCTCCAGGCGTGTCAGCAGCATATGCATATGTGTGTTGTTAAGCCCTAATGACAAGGGAAAGACCCATAATATGCTCTGAGGAAACAGGTGGGGATGCCACACTGCTTTCCAGTTTCAGAGAGGTCACATTATCGGCCCATGTGGCTAACCCAGAAAACACAAGTACCTTAGCCTTCAAGATGATCCACGGTGTGACACAAAGGCAGATGCAGTGAGAACCAAAGTCACGTGCTAAGCTGAAGCTCGTCTTCCCACCCCTCTTCTTAATAACACTTACAATCTCAACGCTATGTTTCCATCACCACTTGGAAAGGTAATAGACAGGACAAATAGTATTTTGGCTCATTTTAAAGCTAAAGAGATCAAGACCAGAGCTTTACAACTTTGCCCAAGGTGACTCAGCTACTAAGCAGCTAAGCCTGGACTAGAACCCAGGCCTGATGACACCCAGGTGTGTAACATCAAGGGTGGACATTGCCCCAATCACTGTGACCACTCCTTTTCACTGTCTTCTCCAGGAACAACTCTTGAAAGCTGTCTAGTCTCTAAACACTTGCGGAAATAAAATCTTTTGGGAGTGACGTGACAATTTGCCATTTATTTTGGGGGTGAGGTTAAAAATAGTAAGGCTTAGAGATAATCCATTTACTCAGCTTACCAGTTATAAACCATAGCTTTACTGAATGTGAATTACAATGGGCTGATCTTAAAGTCCTTTAAGAACTAACCTCCAATAACCTCTCCGGCATCATGTCCTCTGGTAACTGTCCATTTGGATTAAGGCACAACCAACCAGAGACATTCTTAACAGAAGAGGGGATCCGAAAAAACTGGAATCATCTTTTGGAGGGTGGGCCCCTTGGAGTACAGGCTTCCCCCCTTAGGTAAGTGTTCTAGGAATCCACTAGCATCCATGCACCAGCTCGCGTTGTTCTGAGAGGCTGCATTCAGCTTCAGTGAATTTTAGGGGGACATTCTTTCACTGTGGTTGCCCATTTCATGATGGGTAATTTGCAAGCGCACCTGCCCACACCACACGTTGAGTGTTCAGTAGTTTCTGATCAAAAAAAGTATGACCCCCATGCCCCACCCTCCTATTCTCCTGATCTCTCCCCAGTGACTTTTTTTTGTGTCCCTGGATGAAAAAAGCCCTCAAAGGGAAGCGTTTTGCCAGTGTGGACAGGTGAAACCAAAAATGGCAGAAGCACTAAAAGGCATCAAAATGGATGAGTTCAAAGACTGTTTTGAGCGGTGGAAAAAGCCTCTTGATAGATCTATTACAGCCAACAGTGAATCTCTCGAAGGTCACTGAAGTTTAAACATGTGAGAGTAAATAAACAATTTTCAATAAATAAATTCTGGGTTTTTGGGGACCCCCCCTCATAGCTTGAGGTCCAGTTAACAGACCTTCACTGGCAGTGACCTCGGTGTTAACGAAAGGAAACGTCCTGAGGTTGACAAAGCTGTCCAGGGAACCCAGGGTCAGTTACCTGACTCTGGGTGAGCAGGGGTAGAGGAAGACAAAGTTAAGCCTTTTCTCTCTCTCACTAAGAATAGCATATTTTTCTTCAAACTTTTTGAGGAGTTTATCATTACAAATGCTAAACCCCATAAAAGTACCAAGGCCCAAAGAAGAGCCTTTAAATTGTTTTCCACTTATAAACACCATGGAGTGGCTTTTAAATAAACCCAAAGACAACTAAAGGGATCCTAACTAGTACACTCTGTTCAGAAACCACAGTTGGCCAGGAGGCAGGGTATCTGGTTTCCTGATTTCTGTCAGAGTATTTTTGTTTCTGGATTTTGTTTTCGATAGAGCAACTGTAGTAGCACCAGAAAAGGGTAGCTGGTTGGTTTGTTGTTGGTTTTTTTTTTTTTAACTCAAAATGTTCTGAAAAGATGAGTGTCCTTCTACTTTGTCAGGATTGTGCCTCCAATTTAGTTCATGCTCCATTTCCCTATAGGGCCAAGAGGGTAATTCCCAGCTAGAAATTAGCCTCTTTGGCAGAACTACTTACTTAAAGACCAAAACACAGGTCTGTGATAGCCAATTCCCCAACAACTTTAAACGGAGAATGCCACTTAATTTATCAGTTTTCCACAGGGCAGAACTAGAGATCTCACTCCACTCAAGTATTCTAAAAATGACTCTGAGTATAAAACAGATACTTCAGTTTGAAACAGAGAGAAACTTGAGATGACCTTATGGTCCCCGGGGAATATACATATGAATGTCTACATTGCTTCTGATGAATAAAATGAGAAAACTGGACTCAAATTTCTATGGATCTTTCAATTCTTACACTTCTTGATCCCAAGATCCTTGGAAAATGGCCGCAAAGAGGACAAGACTGAAGGTTAGACCTGCCATCACCTCTCCAAATGTCCCCATTCTGAAGTGAGAAACTGATAGTGATCTAGATTAGTTCTTCCAGGATGAATGCATTTGTATTAGGATGTGATCTCCTTTGGGCAGAGGTGGGGGGCTGTCTCTTCTTGCTCACTGATATGTCACCCAAGCCTGTAACAGTACCTGGCACATAGTAAGCATCAACACATATTTATTGAGCAAATGAATAAATTTCTTTCTTAGTATTTGAGGCATCCAAAGATTTTAATCTGTGAGTCCCTAAAGAAAAGGGAATGCTTACATCTGACTACATGTCAGACGACAGGAAAATTTGGATATTGGGACCGCCTTGGACTTTAGGGACTAGTCAGAATTTATCCACCATCACCTGGGCATCTCAATAGAGCAAGATAAACAGGGTTAGAAACAAACACATTTTATAATCCCACTTTCTATCTGTCTCTGTCTGTCTCTTTTTTTTCAGTTAGAGTCTCACTCTGTCGCTCAGGCTGAGATGCAGAAGCACGATCACCGCATACCACAGCCTCAACCTTCTGGGCTCAGGCTATCCTTCTGCTGCAGCCTCCTGAGTAGCTGGGAATAAAAGCACACACTACCATGCCCGATTAATTTTTTTGTTTTTTTATAAAGATGAGGTCTCCCTACGTTGCCCACGCTGGTCTCAAACTCCTGGGTTCAAGCATTACAATCCCATTTTCAAGACATCTCACGTACCCAGGATCAGAAAACAAATCATCAGTGAAGCAAGTTTCTGAAGAAGAGCCTGTAGGAAATAGTATTTTCCAGTATTTCAATTTGTGATAAAAGAATTTTTTTTATCTCCTAAGTATGGCATTTTAGGTAAGAAAGACAAAACATACAATAATTTAAAAAGTCCTAGCCGGGCTCGGTGGCTCAGCCCGTAATCCCACGCTTTGGGAGGCCAGGTGAGTGAATTGCCTGAGCCCGCAGGTTCGAGACCTCATCTCTACAGTAAATCAAAAAAATTAGCCGGGCATGGTGGCACATGCCTGTAGTTCCAGCTATTTGGAAGGCTGAGGCGGAAGGATCACCAGAGCCCAACAGGTCGAGGCTGCGGTGGCTGGGAGTGTGCCACCCCTCCAGCCTGGGTGACAGAGTGAGACTCCAACTCAAAAAAAAAAAAAAGAATAGTCCATGAGTTCTAAATTCCCCAAGTCTGAGAACCAATGACAACACCTTGCTCCTGAATATTTTAATGTCCCAAGGGTTCCTTTTTTTTTTTAAACAACACCAACAACAACAAAAGCACAGCACTGTCTTTTTTAACTTACTTTGTATCTTCATGAGACTCCTGCTCTGAGCCCCTCCTGTAACAGCAGGCGACAAAAATAAAAATCACACCCAACAGTGGTCAAATAGCCAGATGATGTGAGGCTCTTCAAACAGCTGTGCAAATTAGCATATGCTGAAGACAATCAAAATACACCTTTTCACAATTTAAAACGTATTGTCCTATCACTAAGCCCTTGGTCAAAAGCAGGACAGGCGGGTAAAAGGATCAGAAAAAGTTCACTGGCTCCTTGGCTTTCTGAACCCTCAGGAGGCTGTTTCCTGGGAAGAGGGGAAGTTTTTAGTGGGGTTTCCTGCAGACAAGCCTTAATCACTACATGGCAGAACTGTGCAGACATCAAATCTGAGGACACTTTTTTCCTTTTCTCCTTGTGATTTCTGTGGCATTGCCATGTGTGTCCAAGAACCCAGAGAGCTTAGGGGGAAGGGGAGGAATATCACAATTGCAGAGGCCTGATTACTATGCAGAAAACACCGCCCTAACAGAGAGACTTGCCAATGAACCGCCCTTGGGAAGAAGAGCCAGGGTACAGTCTGTGGGGACAAACAAAAGGGGTGATGTACTGTGGAATTAGATTCAGAGGGAACGCCTCAGCTCCAGAGCTTCTGGATTTCTAGGCAAGAGCAGCAATTAGTCATCAAACTGACAAGAACATTATTGACAACCCAGGAAGAGGCTCAGATGAGTCTCTGAGTGCGCGACACAGAGCTCCAGTCTTTAAACCCTCAATACCAAATTAGTTGTTTTCTCATCTGGTCCACCTCTTTTAAATTATAATTGTTCTATTTCACACTAAAGTTTTTTGTGGCAAAAACCATCTTCATTTACTTGTAATTCTTACATAAACCCCCCCAAAGCGTTTTACCAATGACAATTTGCAAAGCAATTAATTATCCATTATCACATGCTCACATTACAAAATAAAACTTTTTTTTTTTTTTGGTTTTTGGAGTGATTTGAAAGCACCACATTGTACAAAATAATTGGATCTTGTGACTTCTCCCTTCAACCTAATTTTGTCTATTTGCTGTCCTGCATGCTAATTTGCCTGATGCTGCGTTGTTTCCAAGCTTACCCCTCCAAACCATTCAGCCACCCTGGTCTGGCCTCTAACTTTATCTAAGCAAGTAATCAAAATGGGATACATCCCCACATTCTCATGCTGAAACAAAATGAAAATGAACAGATCTTCTCCTAGGATAATTCCAATCATCCCTGAGCCATCTAAGAAATAAAGAAGGCTGGGCGTGGTGCCTCACACCTATAATCCTAGCACTTTGGGAGGCCAAGGCAAGAGAATTGTCTGAGCCCAAGGGTTCGAGATCAGCCTGGGCAACTTGGCGAGACCTCGTCTCTACAATATATCAAAAAAATTGGCCGAGCATGGTGGCGTGTGCCTTTAGTTTCAGCTACCTGGAGGACTGAGGCGGAAAGTTTGCCTGAGCCCAGCAGGTCGAGGCTGTGGCGGTTGTGAGTGCGTTGCTGCACTCCAGCCTGGGCAACAGAATGAGACTCCGACTAAAAGAAAAGAAAATCTGCAAAAACAGAAGCAGCTGACTTTATTTTTTTCTCTTCTCATTGAGACTTTGTAATCTACAGGTGAGCCATGTCACAAAACAGGGAGGGGGCGGGGCTTAAAACCACTCATGGCATTCAGATGCCGCAAGAAGCCATCTCCACAGGAATGAACTAGAGCTGAGACAATTCCCCAGGTACTAAAAAAAGGGCCCAAACCAAACAAACCAAAAGCAACAACAACAAAACCAACCTTTCAAAGCTTGAAGGGGCTTGAACCATCCAAACGGGCTATTTTCTTTGGCTGAATTCACAGGCTGTTGTTCAACTTCACAACACAGAAGTAGCATGGAACTCCAAAATTGTTACATTTATTTATTGTTCAAACACAATAATGAACAATGAACGTGAACTGATTAATCCTTATTTACAAATGTCAATGTCCAAAGTAATATTACATAAAAATGAATCACATGACGCTTCTACTCCCTACAAGCAAAGGCACATCACTGTTAAATGCTATCCAAATCCAAAAACACAAAGCATATCAGGAAGTTCTTCCAAACAGTCATCCAAGGGTATAACAATCCACAAAAACTCAACCTGCCCCTGAAGAGGGCAAACCCAATGACTTTCATGCCATTTACCAGCCAAGAAACAGACTAACAGGTGACACTGTCATCTTCCAGTTTTGCTTTACTTATATCTATCTACCAAAGTTCTGACTTTCACAAGCAAACCTTTCCAAAAATATCTATGTAATAAATCTTGATTGTTTAAAGTGTTTCTCCCCTAGCTTCTCTGACCTCTTCCATAAATTTTGCATGAAGTTGCCTCCTTTTTTTTTTTTTTTACGATTAGATTCAAACATCACAATTTTAGTCAAAGTGGTCTGAGGCTGCAGCCATCTGCATTTGATTGCCCTCAACACCGTATTCTTTTTTTTTTTTTATTTGGAGTCTCACTTTTGTTGCCCAGGCTGGAGTGTAGTGGCACCACCGCAGCCTCCACCTGCCGGGCTCAGGCGATGGTTCCACGTCAGCCTTCTAAGTAGCTGGAACTACAAGCACGTGCCACCACGCCCAGCTAATTTTTTTTTTAATTGTAGAGATGAGGTCTCACCAAGTTGCCCAGGCCGGTCTTGAATCCATGAGCTCAAGCAATCCTCTCACCTCGGCCTCCCAAATTGCTGGGATTATATGCGTAAGCCACTGTGCTCGGCCCATAGTCAAAAATTATACTAGGAGTTAATGAATCCATAGATATTTCCATGATTATTACAAAAATACTTCTTTTTTAAATTAAAAAAAAATAGTCTATAGTGTACCATGCTGGAAAAATTTTATTTCAAAAATAGAACTAAACTCTGAGTTTCAGTAAAGTCAGATTCCAGGGCACTTTTACTGCCCTAAAGAAAATGACGGCACACCCAGTTTGAGAAAGGCAGTACAGGCCGAGCTTTAAGAAGATGCTCTATCCAAAATTCTCCCAATGGTCGCCTTCTTCTCCCCCCGCCCCTTCGTTAGCACAGTTTCCTCCCCGCATCCTCCTCATACCAAATTGAGTCATGCTTTGGAAATCAGGTCTCCCGTAATACCCGGAGAGAAGAATGGCCAACTTGATGTTCAATAGTGTGTTTTTCTTCCTAGGCCAAAAAGTGGGTAAACATTCTAGATACTTAAAGTTAAGAACACCAAGGCTGTAAGAATCATGATAAATTGGAAAAGATGAGAAGAAAATAAGGGGAGGAGGTTCTTTATCATCCCTGAGAAAGTGAACAGCTTTCACAGATGATGCTTTACTTGATCCACTCATTTAATTACACTCATTAGTAGTCTTTCAGCTACAAACTTGTAGAAGGTACTTAGATGGCTAGATGAATAAGAACTTCTTGTAAACTTTAAAAAGAGAAATGCCAGATTCTGCCAGTCTCCTTCATTCATTTACGTAAGAATGGGGCCGTTCTTTGTCACAAAGGAAGTTAACGAGCTCAACTGTCTGAAAATCACCCAACTTTTTTTTTTTTTTGAATAGGAGTCTCACTCTGTCACCTAGAGTACAGTGGCACGCTCATAGCCACCACAGCCTCAACCTGCTGGGGTCAGGTAATCAATCCTTCCACCTCTGCCTTCCAAGTAGCTAGAATCACAAGCACACACCACCACGCCCAGCTAATTTTTTTAAAAATTTATTGTAGCGATGAGGTCTCGCCAACTTGCCCAGGCTGGTCTCGAACCCCTGAACTCAGGCAATCCTCATGCCTTGGCCTCCCAAAGTGCTGGGATTACAGGTGTGAGCCAATGTGCCTGGCTTATCCAACCTTCTATTGGAGTGGTAAACAACACAATTTTTTTCGGAGACTGGCCTGATTAATCTTAAATATGGTACCACAGATAAGGGGGGGGGAACCCTACAGATCTCAAAATGGAAAAAAAAGAAGTTTTTGGACAAATGTCAGTTTGCCATATTCCAACAGAAAGAATTCATCTGTCTCAGAAAAGACAAATACATTTTCCAGGTTGGAGTAGGTCTACATTATGAACCCCATCTCACTCCCTCAAAGTCACCGCCTAGTCACAGAGAGAAACTCTAAGATACTTGAGCGCGAGAAGGCGGGAGAAAGGCATATCACCACTCTTGGTAATTCCTTTAAAAGACCACTTAACTCTCAGCTCTAAGAGCTCCAAATGGGCCCCTGTACTGCACAATATGCATGCATACATGCATATTGTTTATATTAATCAGTCTTTAGAAAAGGTGATTCACATCTCAAAGGACTTTTTCTCCGCATGCTTGCTTTGAATACTAGCAGTGATGACAGCACATGCCTGTCTAGTTCTTCTGGATGAATTATGAGGGTTAAGAGAGATGCACCATCTGCACCTGTCATTCTTCCAGCCCATTCTAGACCAAACCCTCTGAGGTTCTACAAAACCGCTTCGGCAGAGTCCTGACCTTCATGCAAAAGCCAGTCATGGTGGTATCTTTGTTATGCTGAAAGACCTTCCGTGGCCAAGTGGGCCTGGAATATGAACAGTCAAGCTTTAGGATAATGCTGCTGCAGTGGTAAAAAAAAAAATTACAAAGACTTTTTAAAGTAATAATGCTCTGTGTTGGCAAGAGTATGAGAATTGAGAATTTCCACATATTGCTGTTAGGAGTTTAGGTTTTCAGGAAAGAAAAACAAGAGGTACTAGAAAAAGCAAGCCTTCAAAATCCTGCGTACTGAGGCTTAATTCTGCTTCTAAAAATAAAAGCAGATGTGCACTAATATTTACCAATAAAATTTTCATCACTGATATTTATAACAGCAAAAAAAAAAAGGTGGGGGGAACCCTTAACAATCCATTTAGAAGTAATCAGCTAGATAAATGAAATATTTATGTCATACAATCAAAAACAATGCCATACAATGAAATATTATGCCATCATTAAAATGAAGTCATTGGGCATTTATCCCAGAGAAATGAAAACTTATGTTCTCACGAACTCCTGCACACAAATGTTCACAGCAGTTGTATCCAAAATAGCCCCAAACTGGAAACAACCCAAATATCCATCAACTGATGAGTGGGTAAATAAAATGTGATATAGCCACACGATTGAACACTATTCAGTAATGAATGGGAACTACTGACATGTGTAAGAACTTGGATAAATCTTTAGGAAATTAGGACTGGTAGAAAAAGCCAATCCCAAAAGTAGGATACTTTTGGGATTATACTGTAGGATGTAACATAATCACTTACATGACATTCTTGAAATGACAAAATTATAAAAATGAAAACAGATGAATGGTTGCTGGGGTCAAAGTGTAGGTGGAAGAAAGGATGGAGGTGTTGACTGTGAAAGAGTGACAGGAGGGATCCTTGTAGTGGTAGAAATGTTCCATTTCTTGACTGTAGCAATGTCAGTATCTTGGTTGTAAGTACTACAGTTTTGCAAGATAACACCATACAGGAGAACGAGATAATGGTACAATGGGATCTCTCTGTATTATTTCCCACAACTGCATGTGAGTCTACAATTATCTGGAAACAAGCTGTTTAGTTAAAAAAAAAAAAAAAAAAAAGAGTCACTGATATTTATTTAATAACACAGAAAAGTATTCATAATCCTTCCCCACTTACGAAAATTAACCACAAAGTCCCTGAGGCTTAAGTGAAAAACCAGATTTTAAAATCATATGTATAATCCCAGTCAACCAAATAACCAGGAAATAAGCACAAAGAAATGTTAACAGTAATTAGCTGCAATATTATAGGTGGTTTTCATTTTACTCAATTTTGCAATCTGTGGCTTCTAAATTTTCTATAATAAACATGTGTACTTTTAGAATAGGAGGAAGCTGTCAAGGTTCATATTTATAGAACGCAGACTTGCACGAGTCAGTCCTCCCAGGTAGCACAAGCAGGTTTTGTCAGCAGTCACGGAATCGGTGGCTGACGCTTCAGATCTAAAGGCAGGTGGTGCTGGGCAGCGATTCCGTCTTGCTCAACAGAGGACCAGCACAGATTCAGAAGGGTCTTCAAGAAAGGAACCAGCCACCCAAGATTTCCTTGCTGAAATGTGGCTACGTTCTGGAAGGAAACATGAGATGGGACAATACACATGCACAGTCAGGAGTAAGTAAGCCAGGAGGGAGGAGATGGAATCTGAAGAAGTGGAATAGCCCTTTAAGAAGCCATGGTATATGGCAGATGTGAGGCAGGGCTTGCCTCTCAGGTGCTTACTCTGAAGCATTTCTAAGTTTGTGAGGCAGATTTTTTGTTTTGTTTCATTTTGGTTTTGAGTTGGGGGTCTCACTCTGTCACCCAGGCCAGAGCGCAGTGGCCACCACTGCTCACCACGGGTAGCCTCGACTTCCTGGGCTCAAGGGATCCTTCTACATCAGCCTCCCAAGTAGCTGGGACTATCAGCACATGCCACCATGTCCAGCTAATTTTTAAATTTTTTTGTAGATATAAGGTCTCGCTATGTTGCCCAGCCTGGTCTCAAACTATTGGATTCAAGTGATTCTTTCACCTCAACCTCCCGAAGTGCTGGGATTACAGGCGTGAGCCACTGTGCCCAGACTGTGAGGCAGATTTTAACAGACTAAGATTATTTTTTTAAAGGAGGGTGGGAGAAGGATTTTAGAGCACTAGATTCACTGACCTGCAGTCAGGAGTTGGCACTCTGAGCCTGGGAAGCCTCTGTGGCTGACAGCGAGGAAGACAGCAAAAAGCATCTTCATCGAATTCCAGGGCAAGCACATACAATGTAAAACAATGTCAATCCCAAGAAGCATCATGAAAAGTCAACCATCTTAAACTATTTATGCTGCTTCCTTAAAAAAATGCTGAACACCATCCAAATAAGAAAAAATAATTGAAATTAGCTGGGTGTGGTAGCACATGCCTCAAGTTCCAGCTACTTGGAAGGCTGAGGCAGGAGGATAGCCTGAACCCAGCAGATTGAGGCTGCAGGGGCCGTAAGCAGGTCATTGCACTCCACTGCTCTCCAGCCTGGGTGCCAGAGTGAGACTCCAACTCAAAAAAAAAAAAAAGGAAGAAGAAACAATTATACTCAAAACAGAAATCTACAAACTACAGTTGTAATATGTACACATACAGACAATCTTTTAGGCATAGCTGAGAGCATACAGACATATAGAAATTAATCTATTTATTGGTTCTAGACTAAGCAACAGATACTTAGCAAGATTACATATTTTTTTCTTTTGATAAAATGACCCTGGTCTTAAGGAAAATCCCAATTAAAAAGGTTAAAAGAACAGTCCCAAACCAGCTTCGGTCAGAAGGGTCATTTACTTATTAACTGGATAATAACACAGTAAAAGGAAGGTGAACAGGAAATAAGAAACAATTTGCTCTCACAAAGTCACTCTGATCTGGGAATAAGCAAACGGCTTTCATTCCATTTTCTAATGACATCTGTTTACACCTCAGGTTTCTTTAAGTCATAATTCCTCGTAACCTTTTCATTAACTACATATAAGAGGGAAGAAAGTAAAGAGAAAGAACTTCTCAAGCCCAGTTCTTTCTCATCCAGACACGCATGGGAAAGAGTGAAATTCCTTGCTGGCCATCATGAGAAGTCAGCGTGGAAGAGAAGGGTATGTGTGGAGAGGGAGATGATCAACCATCCACACATCTTGCTGTATAAATCTGGGTGGGCATTCCTAAGTCATTTGTCTGCCAAATCAATTTCATGAATGGGAGACTTCCCAGAATACATTTAGAATTCTTTCCCTAAATTTCTGTTTCCATGATGGTGAATTTCCAGTAAGTCAATTGCCATAAAATTCTCAACTCCTCCCCATCCCCAGAATCTGTACAGCCCAGACCTTTTGGAATTCTGCTTCTGACTCATATTGTACTTAATTTTGTCCAAGAGAAAGCTCTAGATTTTTTTCCTCCCGTTTCCCACCAGGCCCCAGCACAGACAGCTGGTTCAGAGCAATGGGTCAGTGTGTGCCAGTGGCCCTTTTTTGCGCATCCTGCTTGTGGTTGCCTGAGTTCAGTTTATCACTCAGCAACTGCTTGGTAATCCCCTGTCATCCTCACCCTACAAATGTCCATATCAGCAGAGCTGCACAGCAGCCACTCAGCAGAATTCAGCCAATCCATTCCTCCTCTGGGGCTGAGGTGACTCAAGCGGAGATGAAGAAACTACTGAGGAACAAATTATAGAGAGAGCCAAAGGATTGCTTCCAATTAAGAGACGCATGGGGGTTTTTCCCTTCCCAAGTTGGGGAGATGGGGGGAAGGGGAAGAAGGAAGCTGACAAAGATTGAAGCAGAGAGAATTCCCCGTGTTGTGTTGTGTACTGTGAGCTGCATGGGAACTGCCCCACTAAAGAACTGGGAAGCTCAAAACTGAGAGGAATTTTGTTTTTAAAGCTTTTTTTTGCTTGTTTTAATGTAAATGTTCATAAATTCTACCTGAGAATTTATGGGTTTAAAAGAGGCTATTTAACAAATATAAGTAGCCTCAACAAAAGAAGAAGAATCACTAATTTTTAAAAATCAAAGGTCTGGATTCTAATTTTAGTACTATCGTGGGTGGCATGTGATAAACTCTATGATACGGTCTCAAGAGTCAGGCAGACCTAAGTGCTTATTAAAAATTAGAGGAAACATGAGGTTTGTTCCTGAAATAGCTCGCTGGCTATATAACATGCTGTGGCTGATCTCAGCTACACACAGGTCTACTGTATAAGCCACTAAAGCCTGCAGAGTATCTGTATTAAAAAAAAAAATTCTTGAACCATGTTAAAACATGGGATACTTAACCCAATGGGCTCTGAGGCCTGATAATGCCATGTGCAGCGCTAGCTTAAACTTCGCCCACAGAATCCATAATTCCACATATTCATTCTCCACGACAGGTATGGGGTTGTTCTGATCCAATTAAAAACAGCACAGTCGTTTTGTTTAATAAGAAAGCAGTTTTTCATAAATAAGCATTCACATAGCTGGAAAGAAAAACGCCTTCCATGCTCAGAATCCCAAGCAATTTCTTTGTGCCTAAGCCTATTACCTATGCTCAGCTTGGTAGGCTTCTGGATTTAAGAAGGACAGAGAAGTTGAAAAGAGTAAATCTCTGGGAAGACATTGGTCCTAATGGTTCAAGTGGACACTTCTCAGGTTTGGCTCTTTCTCATCCAGGCATGGAAACAATGTCCACAACCTCTGAGCTGGTATGTCTCTGACACAGCCCAGTGGCATCCCCCACATTCTGGCGCTTCCTCTTTGGGACAAGTCAGAGCACAACTGCATGGCCGAGTCATGATCCACGGAGCTGCTGTCATCTCCAGGGTGGAGTTATCTCTCTTGTCCTCTGGAGATTTCACTACTTACTGTGGTTCAGAACAGTGTCCACACTCAGATGAAAGTTAAAGAGTCAGAATGGACTTGAGTTTATTTAGTCCAGTTTCAAAAGAGTGTGTTTTAGTGATAACTGATTTCTTAAAAAAAAAAACAAACAAAAAAAAAAACAAGCATCCCCTAGAGTTAAAATTCTGGGTTAAAGAATATAAAAGCAGGACTTCTCAGGGGCTTCAATCTGCACATCTTAAGGGGTGCAGTGTCTTAAGTATTTTCCAGGTCCTTTTTTTAAAAACTACAGATCACTTTTTAAAGAAAATGTGTAAGTAGGCTAGTGTTGTAGATTCTCCCAAATTCTGTAACTTTGCCTGTGGATCGGTGCCACTTACCTCTCTCTCCTCTAATGGCCCCTTCTTGGTGCCCTATCCCAAACTCCCACTTTCTGCTTAAACGTTCTCCTCTTCCTGGCACACAAGAGTTTTCTTCCCTTCTTACAAAACATCCTTGAAAGGATGCTCTTTCACTGATCCAGAACCTCTTGGGCGATCTGGACATTTCCCCCTATACTTCTGAGTCACATTTCTACTTTTATTTGAACCTTTTAAAAAAATTTTAGACTATTAACCAGGAGTCCACAAATGGGACTAAGAAGGTTCATAAGTCCAGGAAGTCATATGCAAACCACAGGCAAACTGTATTAAGAAATTGCATTATTCTGGGGGACTAGGCAACACAACTTTCTCAGAAAGGTCCATCATTCCTCAAAATCCCTGGCAAACACCACCACAAGTCGTATTCTAAAATGTTTTTAATGCTAAGGGACAGCAGAACAGAGAGAAGAAAGGTAGAAAACAAAGCATTTAGGCTGGGCGCATGGTTCAGCCTAGAATCCCAGCACTTGGGGAGATGGAGGTGAGAGGATTCCCAGAGACCAAATTGGGTAACGTGGCGAGACCTCATCTCTACAGTAAGTCAAAAAAAGGAAAAAAAAAAAGAACCTAGCCAGCAGGTCCCCCTATCATCCCAGCACTTTGGAAGGTGGAGGCGAGAGGATTGCCTGAGCCCAGGGGCTCAAGACCAGCCTGGGCAACTAGGTGAGACCTCGTATCTACAATAAATAAACAAACTGGCCGAGCATGAGGGCACATGCCTGTGGTTCCAGCTCCCTGGAAGGCGGAGGCAGAAAGATTACCAGAGCCCAGAAGGTCATGGCTGCGGTGGTCATGAGCATGCCACTGCACTCCAGACTGGGTGACAGAGTGAGACACCTACTAAAAACTATTTTAGTGGTGGCCACCCTGGTTCCCTCTATTCTGTCAGACTTTCCAGACCCTGAGAGTCCTCTGTCATTTTTGCTTAAACTTTCCATTCTTTCTTCTTCTTCTTCCTCATAGCCATGTGCAAACACAAAGGTCACCATGATTCTATGCTGTGTGCACAAAGTAAAGAGGACCTGGCTGTCCTGCCCTAAAGGCACATCTTTATTACTTTGTGCACACAGCAGATTTCTCAACCTGTTGTGCTCAGGCGATCCTTCCGCCTCATCCTTCCAAGTAGTTGGAACCACAGGCATGCGCCACCATACCTGGCTAAATTTTTGATTTATCGTAGAGACAAGGTTTCACCACGTTGGTCAGGCTGGTCTTGAACCCCTGGGCTCAGGTAATCCTCTCACCTCCACCTCCCAAAGTGCTGGGATTACAGGAGTGAGCCACTATGCCCAGCTTTTGTTAGATTTTTACAAAACAAAAACTGATGTTGCATATCATATAAAACAATGAGTACACTTGGGAAATGAATTCAGTATAATGCACACCAAACTTTTTTTATACCAGGAGTTGCATTTCGCTAAGTTCTAGGGTGGTGGGTTCACAGTTATAACAAAAAGTAGTTTTCTTTCCCTCTGCCACCTTCTTCAAAAATACTTTCAATACTCCTGAAAATTCACCTGGCATTCCACATCACTACCTACAAACATGATTAGGCACCCACCTCTCATCAACTCTGCAGAAATAAGACTTCTGGCGTCAACAACCTGTGGCATCACAGGGGTTTGCAAAACCCAGCAGCTTGCGGAATGGGGACTGAGAAAGGGTGGAAGTCACACCTGAGTACGACATTAAAATACCAGAAAAAAGCTGAACTCTCACTTCTTGCTAGTGTTGTTTGGGGAAAGTGCCATAAGAATACCTTGGACAGCAAGCTCCTCCCCCAAAGTCACACGGTTTCCCCGACACAGACAGACCACCAGCACACATGTGCCAAAAGGTGTCACAAGCCCATGCAGGAAGGGGAGCCAGCCTTCTGCTCTGGTGTAGCCTGTTCTCACCTCACAGCAGAGGGGCTGGCGGGCGTCCTGTCTGGAAAGAGCTGGAGCTCTGCCAGAGTCAGCAAGGTCCAAGGTGGGGACAAGCATGTCACTGCCTGGCTGTCCTGCCCTGCAGCGCCTGGGTCACTGAGACATGCCAGATCCACAGGGGGCAGGGAGGACCAGGACATGCCATGGGCCTCAGGGGGCAGAGAGGACCGGGGACACTGCCTGTGAGGCAGAGTTCAAACTGGCCACTTGTATTTGTAGAGTTCAAAAAGCAGAAAAAGCAAAACAACCTGCCCAAGCAAGCCCCAAAGAAGCAGGGAACATCGTGTTGGTGGGAAGCACAGGAGAGAGACGTGGCGGAGGTGGAGGAGGGGGAACATGCCGCGTGCCTCTCACCTGACAGCCAGCGTGTCCAATCCGTGGCCCGCAGTACACTTGTGGCCCAGGACAGCTAGTACGTGGCCCCATATAATCTTTTTTTTTTTTTTTTGAGTTGGAGTCTCACTCTGTCGCCCAGACTGGAGTGCAGTGGCCGCTCCCAGCCACCGCAGCCTCGACCTGCTGGGCTCTGGCGATCCTTCCACCTCAGCCTTCTGAGTACTCGGAATTACAGGCGCTACCACACCCAGCTAATTTTTTGATTTATTGTAGAGATGAGGTCTCGCCTGCCCAGGCGGGTCTCGAACCCGTGGGCTCAGGCAATCCACTCACCTCAGCCTCCCAAAGGTGCGGGATTACAGGCTGAGCCACCAAGCCCGGTAGCCCATATAATCTTTTAACATCATGTGTTTTCCAGCATTTCTTCTCTTCATGACCCCAGGTGTAGTTCCATTTTTGAAGTTCACAATCACGCCTTATTCAAGACATCGCTTTTCGGCAACATACGCATGTGTGAGCAGCTGTTTTCAATGATGAAGTAAAATTTGAACAAACACTCCTAACAAGCACCTTGGGAACTTACTAAGAATTGTGACCCCTTCCATCAAACCCGACATAGATAGGTTAGTTTTATAAAAATAAAGTCAAATTTCCCGCTAGTTTTGCATTTTTATAAGCTGTGTTAGAAAATAAAAGTCTTATTATGCATATATACTAACTATATTATATAATTTATGTGTGGCCCAAGACAACTCCTCTTTACTTGATGCAGCCCAGGGAAGCCAAAAGGTTATTCGAAGCACCCAGAGAAGCTAAAACATTGGACATTTCTGCCTTACAGAAATTCCAGAAGTTAGGGTCAACGCGGTCCATGCTGCCTTGGTCCCTGTGGCCATTTCACACCTTTTTTCTATCCATTAGAAATCAAAACCATTGCAGTAACTTGCCGGTTTTGTTTTCTTTATTTGGTTTCTAATCTTAGGATTATCAAACAAGCTTCTGATATTTGACCACTCTCCTGAAAATGGAAAAGGGGAGACCAGGGGCTCCTTTTTTTCTCTAAAGGTTCTCAAAATTCACTTGTTTTTGATCTTTTTGTAAACAAACACATAACTTAAATCAAACTAAAAATTTTCCAGAAAGAGGGAATAAGAATATCTGCTCTATCTCACAGCTTTTTGCTATCTCCTGCTCACTGCTTGGGTAGTTTTAAGAAAAGTCAAAAATAACACAGAAACAAAGCCAAAAAGATGCTCAAAAGAAATACATAGGGGAAAAAAAAGCCTTATTTTTTTGGCTGCCACTGATTACTCAGTTTTCCTTATGACCAGTTAACCTTCTGACACAACCTTTCCCTGCTATTCCAAGCTCATCTATTTAAAACACAGTAAGATCTAAAATATCTGCACACCCTATTTCATAATCAACATCTTTTGATCAACTAGGAAATAAAAGAACATCTTGTTACTATAATATATAATCCCCCCTTCTAAGAAGAAACCCTTGTACTAAGTCCAACTAACTCAATCCATTAAGAACAACTAATTCTTTCTTAGAGGCCAGACATGAAGAACTTGAACTTAAAAAACAAACACTCAACACTATTCCCAATATCCAGACATTCAAACTGCCCACTAAGTGACACATTTCTACACATGCATCCACTTCTCTGTGGATACCCTAGAAAAACACCTCTCTATATTCTCCTGGTGTTGAGACTGAGATCAAGACTCCTCCCCTCACCCACACAGTAACTCCCCCCACCCACCATTCTTAGCACCCTCCCCACCAATGGCTTCTCAGAGACTCTGAAACCACAACAAATGTGCCACTGAGGCCCCAGCTGTGGCCAACAAATGCCAGAGGCAACATTCATGACACTTTCAGTATTCGCAGAGAAGCTGAGACAGGTGTGAGGAACCATGGCACAACTATCTGAGAAACATCCAGTCTCTTCCCACACAGACATTACTCAAGCTTCTACCATACCTCCATTCCAGAAAACCACCAATGCCCACAGAATTCCCTGCTTAAAAGACAACTTGAGGAGAACTTAAAACGCACTCTTGCTTACGACTAACAGAGATGGTAAGCTGACCAACAAGGAAGGTGGTGAGTTCCTGAAAGCAAAGAACTTCTACTGCCCAAATCATAGAACCAGGAGGAGGGTGAGAGGGATGGGAAGGCTCCTGTCATGAAGACAGGAACAACTAAAGAAAGGTGAATGCGCCAGGCTCAGTGGCTCAGCCTATAATCCCACGCCTTTGGGAGGCTGAGGTGAGTGGATTGCCTGAGCCCGCAGGTTCGAGACCCGCCTGGGCAGCGAGACCTCATTTCTACAATAAATCAAAAAATCAGCCGGGCGTGGTAGCGCATGCCTGTAATTCCGGCTACTTGGAAGGCTGAGGTGGAAGGATCGCCAGAGCCCTGCAGGTCGAGGCTGCGGTGGCCGGGAGTGGCCACTGCATTCCAGTCTGGGCGACTGAGTGAAACTCCAACTCAAAAAAAAAAAAAAAGAAAGGTGAATGCAAAGTACTCCTGTAAGCACTGCCTACAGGGACTAGTTGTTCTTTTAAGCTACACAATGAAATCCCAACCATAGCCAATTCTAAATCTTTTTCTCTGCTTAAATCAACTTTATGAAGTACAACTTACCTACCAAAAACGTACCCACTTACAACATACACTTAGATGGTTTTGGGCAAAGGTATTTATACCAGTGTAACCACCACCACAATAAAGATACAGAATATTTGCATTTCTCCCCCAATAGTTCCCTTTTGTCCTTTTTCAATCTCCTCCTACCCCCACTGTCCCTGGCAATCCCTGATCTGCTTTCTGTCACTGTAAGTTAGTTTTGCCTTTTCTAGAATTTCACAGAAATGGAATCAAACAACACGTACTCTTCTGTGTTGGGCTTTCTCCTCTCAGCATTTTGGTGATATTCATCCATGTTATGTGTCAGTGGTTTGTTCCTTTTTATTTCAGAGTAGCATTCCCTTTGTGTTACTATATCACGAATTTCCAAATGGATTTTATTTTATTTTATTTTTGAGTCTGAGTCTCACTCTGTCACCCAGGCTGGAGTGCAGTGGCACACTCACAGCTACCATAGTCTCGACCTGCTGGGTTCAGGCAATTCTTCCTCCTCAGCCTTCCAAGTAGCTGTAACTGCAGGCGTATACCACCACACCCTGTATATATATAGTAGCTGTAACTACAGGCGTACACCACCACACCCTGCTAATATATATAGAGAGACAAGGTCTCACCAAGTTGCCCAGGCTGATCTCGAACCCCTGGACTTAGGCAATCCTCTCATCTCAGCCTCCCAAAGTGCTGGGATTACAGGTGTAAGCCACTGCACCCTCTCAATGTATTTTAATAAAAAGAGGGTGGTACTTAACTTTAAAACACACACATAAAACTTTCCAAGGACACTATTATTTCTTTCAAGGCAAATGAAACTTCTAAGTAACTTTGCATAGAGTGCAGATCCTAAAACCTTGGCTTCCGAACACAAAGGTTGTGTGTGTGTGTGTGTGTGTGTGTGTGTGTGTGTGTGAGACTGCT